>NC_060124.1:91776923-92079953 GCF_021461395.2 Schistocerca americana | reverse complement strand
TTTGGGAGACAATCTGACCAGCTGTCTTCGGTTGTTTGCAGATGATGCTGTCTTTTATCGACTAGTAAAGTCATCAGAAGATCAAAGCAAATAGCAAAACGATTTAGAAAAGGTATCTGTATGGTGGAAAAGTTGGCAATTGACCCTAAATATCGAAAAGTCTGAAATCACCCACATGAGTGTTATAAGGAATCCGTTACACTTCGGTTACACGACAAATCAGTCAAATCTAAAGGCCATAAATTCAACTAAATATATAGAAATTACCATTACGAACATTGCAGGGAACATACAGAAAATGTTGTGGGAAAGGCTAACCAAAGACTGCGTTTTCTTGGCAGGACACTTAGAAAATGTAACAGGTCTGCTAAAGAGACTGCCTACACTACGCTTGTCGATTCTTTTTTAGAATACTGCTGTGCGGAGTAGGATCCTTACCAGATAGGATTGACGGACTACATCGAGAAAGTTCAAAGAAGGGCAGCCCGTTTAGCATTATTGCCAAATAGGGGAGAGAGTGTAACTGAAATGACACAGGATTTGGGGTGGACATCATTAAGACAAAGGCGTTTTTCATTGCGGCAGAACCTTCTCACGAAATTTCAATCACCAGTTTTCTCATCCCAATGAGCATATCAGAGCTACATCTACATCTACATCTACATTTATACTCAGCAAACCACCCAACGGTGTGTGGCGGAGGGCACTTTACGTGCCACTGTCATTACCTCCCTTTCCTGTTCCAGTCGCTATGGTTCGCGGGAAGAACGACTGTCTGAAAGCCTCCGTGCGCGCTCTAATCTCTCTAATTTTACATTCGTGATTTCCCCGGGAGGTACAAGTAGGTGGAAGCAATATATTCGATACCTCATCCAGAAACGCATCCTCTCGAAACCTGGCGAGCAAGCTACACAGCGATGCAGAGCGCCTCTCTTGCAGAGTCTGCCACTTGAGTTTGTTAAACACCTCCGTAACGCTATCACGGTTACCAAATAACCCTGTGACGAAACGCGCCGCTCTTCTTTGGATCTTCTCTATCTCCTCCGTCAACCCGATCTGGTACGGATCCCACACTGATGAGCAATACACAAGTATAGGTCGAACGAGTGTTTTGTAAGCCACCTCCTTTGTTGATGGACTACATTTTCTAAGGACTCTCCCAATGAATCTCAACCTGGTACCCGCCTTACAAACACTTAATTTTATATATTCATTCCACTTCAAATCGTTCCGCACGCATACTCCCAGATATTTTACAGAAGTAACTGCTACCAGTGTTTGTCCCGCTATCATATAATCATGCAATAACGGATCCTTCTTTCTATGTATTCGCAATACATTACATTTGTCTATGTTAAGGGTCAGTTGCCACTCCCTGCACCAAGTGCCTATCCGCTGCAGATCTTCCTGCATTTCGCTACAATTTTCTAATGCTGCAACTTCTCTGTGTACTACAGCATCATCCGCCAAAGGCCGCATGGAACTTCCGACACTATCTCGCACGGAAAGATATAGGTGTTCGTTTTTTCCGCGCGCTGTACGAGATTGGAATAACAGATAATTATGGTGAAGATGGTTCGATGAACCCACTGCAGGAACTTGAATAATTTTCAGAGTATCCATGTGGATGTAGACGAAATAAAGGTCATTGGCCCGATGGAATACTATTCAGATTATATACTGAATTTGAGGCTCAGTTAGCTCCTCTTTTAGCTGTAATCTACACTACTGGATTTAACATTGCTACACCACGAAGATGACGTGCTACAGAAGCGAAATTTAACCGACAGGAAGAAGGTACTGCGATATGCAAATGATTAGCTTTTCAGAGCACTCACACAAGGTTGGCGCCGGTGGCGAAGCCTACAACGTTCTGACATAAGGAACGTTTCCAACTGATTTCTCATACACAAACAGCAGTTGACTGGCGTTGCCTGGTGAAACGTTGTTGTGATGCCTCGTGTAAGGAGGAGAAATGCGTACCATCACGTTTCCGACTTTGATAAAGGTCGGATTGTAGCCTATCGCGAATGCGGTTCATCGTATCGCGACATTGCTGCTCGCGTTGATCGAGATTCAACGACTGTTAGCAGAATATGGAATCGGTGCGTTCAGGAGGGTAATATGGAACGTCGTGCTGGATCCCAACGGCCTCGTATCACTAGCAGTCGAGATGACAGGCATCTTATCCCATGGCTGAAACGGGTCGTGCAGCCACGTCTCGATCCCTTAGTCAATAGATGGGGACGTTTGCAAGACAACAACCATCTGCACGAACAGTTCGAGAACGTTTGCAGCAGCATGGACTGTCAGCTCGGAGACCATGACTGCGGTTACCCTTGACGCTGCATCACAGACAGGAGCGCTTGCGATGCTGTACTCAACGATGAACCTGGGTGCACGAATGGCAAAACGTCATTTTTTCGGATGAATCCAGGTTCTGTTTACAGCATCATGATGGTCGCATCCGTGTTTGGCGACATCGCGGTGAACGCACACTGGAAGCGTGTGTTCGTCATCGCCATACTGGCGTATCACCCGGTGTGATGACATGGGGTGCCTCTGGTTACACGTCTCGGTCACCTCTTGTTCACATTGACGGCACTTTGAACAGTGGACGTTACATTTCAGATGTGTTATGAACCGTGGCTCTACCCTTCATTCGATCCCTGCGAAACCCCACATTTCAGCAGGATAATGCACGGCCGTATGTTGCAGGTCCTGTACGGCCCTTTCTGGATACAGGAAATGTTCGACTGCTGCCCTGGACAACACATTCTCCAGATCTCTCACCAATTGAAAACGTCTGGTCAACGGTGGCCGAGCAACTGGCTCGTCACAATACGCCAGTCACTACTCTTGATGAACTGTGGTATCGTGTTGAAGCTGCATAGGGAGCTGTACCTGTACATGCCATCCAAGCTCTATTTGACTCAATGCCCAGGCGTATCGAGGCCGTTATTACGGCCAGAGGTGGTTGTTCTGGGTGCTGATTTCTCAGGATCTATGCATCCAAATTCCGTGAAAATGTAAGCACATGTCAGTTCTAGTATAATATATTTGTCCAATGAATATACGTTAATATTTCTTCTTGGTGTAACAATTTTAGTGGCCAGTAGTGTACATGCTTCAGATACCTACGGCAAATCGACGTTAGTGATATGAGCCTATAATTCAGCCGATTGCTGCTATTTCATTGCTCGTGTATCGGTGTGACTTGTCAACCTCCCATTCTTTGGGTATGGATATTTCTGCGAGTGAAAGGTTGTATATTATTGCTAAGTATGGAGTTATAGTATCAGCATACTGTGAAAGGAACCTGGCTGGCATACAGTCTTGTCCGGAGGTCTTGTCTTTCGTAAGTGCTTTTAAGCTGCTTTGCTACAGAGAGGATATCTACTTCTAAGTTACTCATGTTGGCGTTTGTTCTTTGTTCGCGTTCTGGATTATTTACTTCATCTTCTTTTGCAACTCTGCTTTAGTGATACTGTCATCATAGAATCATCATTGTTATCGTGCAGAGAAGGTATTGATTGTGTTGTGGCGTAACAAGACAGCCACGCCACTCTGAAGTAGCCGAAAGGCACGCGCTAAGCTCACGCAGATAGACGTGAGGTCTGAAACAGGATACGTAATGAATGCTATAAAGAAAAGTACGTAGCTTCTGGAATACTTAACTTTAATCCACCTTTTGTATACATCGTTCTTGATGAGACATGCTTCATACGATAACTATCAATTGCTATGGCGCCTTGCTAGGTCGTAGCCATTTACTTAGCTGAAGGCTATTCTAACTATCTGCTCTGCAAATGAGCGAGGCTTCGTCAGTGTGCATCGCTAGCTACGTCGTCCGTACAACTGGGGAGAGTGCTAGTACGTCTCTCTAGACCTGCCGTGTGGTGGCGCTCGGTCTGCTATCACTGAAAGTGGCGACACGCGGGTCCGATATGTCCTAATGGACCGCGGCCGATTTAAAGCTACCACCTAGCAAGTGTGGTGTCTGGCGGTGACACCACAGATTGCGTCTTGCCAGTGGTGTGCTTTACATAACCTCTTTGGGTTTTATGCCATACTTGGAGACAGATTTTCATTATGGAAACTATCAAAGGCATCTCGTCTTGAAGTTCGCATAAAATTTTGTGCTTCGGTACCGCTTCGCAAATCTTAATGATTTTGCGCTCTTTTAATTTTGGCCTACTTTTTCGTTGATTCTGCAATAGTGTTCTGACCTGTTTTGGCTACCATGGGGGATCAATACCCTATGTTATTAATTTATTTGGTATATATCTCTCATTTGCCGTCGATGTCGTTTCTTTGAATTTAAAGTACATCTTGTCTGCACTTACAGTTAGACTGGAAGGAGTGGAGAATGTCTTTTATAAAGGTGTCAAGCGAATTTTCATCTGCTTTTCTAAATAGATGTATTATGCGTTTATTTTTGGTGGGTTTCACTCTAGCTACAACAACCTTGTGGTCACTAATCCCTGTATCTGTTATGATGCTCGTTATTTGGTCGGAATTGTTTGTTGCTTAGGGGTCCAGGTTGTTTTCGCAACCATTTACAATTCGTGTGAGTTTCTGAACTAGTCGTTCTAAATAATTTTCTGAGAAGGCGTTCAGCACGGTTTCGGACGACGTTTTATATCTACCGGCGGCTTTAAACACACATGTTTGCCAAAAAACCGAGGGTAGATTAAAGTCACAATCAACTATAACTGTATGAGTGGAGTACCTATTTGAAATGACTCTTAAATTTTCTTCTGTTCAGCAACTATATCATATGAGTCTGCGGTCGATAAAAGGGACACATTATTAATTAATTCATCGACATCTCTTGGTACTAAACTAACGATTGAGAGGCAAAATATATAATAAATACTTCGTAAGTTGTGCAGAAAAACGTTGTACACTACTGGCCATTAAAATTGCTAAACGAAGAAGAATGCAGATGGTAAACGGGTATTCATTGGACAAACACATTATACTAGAACTGACATGTGATTACATTTTCACGCAATTTGGGTGCATAGATTCTGAGAAATTAGTATCCAGAACAACCACCTCTGGCCGTAATAACGGCCTCGATACGCCTGGGCAGTGAGTCAAACAGAGCTTGGATGGCGTGTACAGGTACAGCTGCCCATGCAGCTTCAACACGATACCACATTTCATCAAGAGTAGTGACTGGCATATTGTGACGAGCCAGTTGCTCGGTCACCATTGACCAGACGTTTTCAGTTGGTGAGAGATCTGGAGAATGTGCTAGCCAGGGCAGCAGTCGAACATTTTCTGTATCCAGAAAGGCTCTTACAGGACCTGCAACATACGGCCGTGCATTATCCTGCTGAAATGTAGGGTTTCGCAGGGATCGAATGAAGGGTAGAGCCACGGGTCGTAACACATCTGAAATGTAACGTCCACTGTTCAAAGTGCCGTCAATGCGAACAAGAGGTGACCGAGACGTGTAACCAATGGCACCCCATACCATCACGCCTGGTGATACGTCAGTATGGCGATGACGAACACACGCTTCCAATGTGCGTTGACTGCGATGTCGCCAAACACGGATGCGACCATCATGATGCTGTAAACAGAACCTGGATTCATCCGAAAAAGTGACGTTTGTCATTCGTGCACCCAGATTCGTCGGTGAGTACAGCATCGCAGGCGCTCCTGTCTGTGATGCAGCGTCAAGGGTAACCGCAGCCATGGTCTCCGAGCTGATAGTCCATGCTGCTACAAACGTCGTCGAACTGTTCGTGCAGATGGTTGTTGTCTTGCAAACGTCCCCATCTGTTGACTCAGGAATCGAGACGTGACTGCACGATCCGTTACAGACATGCGAATAAGATGCCTATCATCTCGACTACTAGTGATACGAGGCCGTTGGGATCCTGCACGGCGTTCCGTATTACCCTCCTGAACGCACCGATTCCATAATCTGCTAACAGTCATTGGATCTCGATCAACGCGAGCAGCAATGTCGCGATACGATGAACCGCAATCGCGATAGGCTACAGTCCAACCTTTATCAAAGTCGGAAACGTGATGGTACGCATTTCTCCATCTTACACGAGGCATCGCAACAACGTTTCACCAGGCAACGCCGATGAACTGCTGTTTGTGTATGAGAAATCAGTTGGAAACTTTCCTCATGTCAGCACGTTGTAGGTGTCGCCACCGGCGCTAACCTTGTGTGATTGCTCTGAAAAGCTAATCATTTGCATATCACAGCATCTTCTTCCTGTCGGTTAAATTTCGCGTCTGTAGCACGTCATCTTCGTGGTGTAGTAATTTTAATGGCCAGTAGTGTACACAACGTTAGCAGACGATCTTCCGTTTTACCACTTGCAGCTGTAGTGCTCTCCGTCTATCAATACCAGCTTTCAGAACTGTGAATGTCTTGAATTTTTATATTGGACGGTGGCGCAATTGTATTTCGGACTGGGAGCCGAACTGTCTTTCACAGGCAATGCCTGAGGTAAAAATTAACCGTTCGAACATCACAGACATCTTGGACCTGGTATCCTGTTCGGATTTGGTGCTCCATTCGTAGATCACTTATAGCACTCCATCGGTGGAGTGCTATAAGTGATCTACAAAAATTTCAGTTCGGCCAGAATCCAGCACGCAGGTTTTAGCAGGCGAGTCAGTCAGTCTACGTGGAATCATTTCATGAGTTACGTGAATAGGGTAACATACAGATAAAATAGAACAGCGGCCGGTAAGTGTGTTTTTAGTCTGCCACAGCCGCGCCAACCGCTGTGAATAAATTTGCGGTGCACTAGCGCACGGTGCGCGTTAAAAGTCAGGTGGGGCGTGGCGGGAGATAAATTTGGAGACGTTGGCGGCCTCGTGGGCTTTGCTTGCGAGCCCGGCCGGATATGTTTGAAGAAGACAAAGTGCCGAACGAGAGCAGTAAATTCCGGAACAATGGCCCAGGCTTGCATAAAGCCTGGCCGCCTCGGCACACCACAGCCGCCGCCGCCCCAGCCGCCCAGGTTTCCGGCGATACCAGCCACCACCGCCTCCACCACCCACAACTCCCCACCGCCCCCTGTCTCACAGACGTGACCGGCCTGCTGCCGTGACCGGCCTGTCTCCCCAAGAAACTCAACGGGGCCTGCCTCCTGCTCTCTGTTACCACATTCTTCACTTACCTCGTGTGGCGCTCGAACGTTTTAGTATTCGCTGCACAAATCCTGCGAGTTCCAGGCCTTAACCTCGCCTTCTGATGATTTGGCTTTCATCGATAATGCACTAACAAGACAGCAACCTCTCCAACAGCCACTTCTTAGTCTGTGTCCTACATCAGCCTGTTTTTAATCTGTATCGGAGTCATGAAATCATGCGTTACAGAACAGAGTAGTGCTGGGCAGAAATTTTATTTGAACTCATTCGCATTGGTACAGGTGAACTCAGGTCATGCCAGAGACAGAGGTGGAAACGGTAAGCGAACCAGGACGTGGCAAGACAATAAGGACGTCGACACATTACGGCACTGTCTGACGTGTGAGAATACGCATCCAGCGGAAAAGAGACAGCGACAGAAAACCAAAAAACGCAGGACAAGCACTTTCGTTAGCTCATAAGACATGTTGCAGGAAAGAGCATTTAGTAAGGTAATGACACAGCAATTAACAGCCTGTTAAGAGAATATAGCAGAATGAGCACATGCGAGTCTGGCATCATAACTTCACTCCAGCTCCCTTTAAGGGGACCACACCGCGGTTCAGTTCTAAAAACATCGATTTTCTGTTTTCATCATATTTAGATAGATTAAGGTTTTGTTTGAGTATTCTGAAAAGGATTTTGCTGAAAAAAACTTTTTCGGACATTTAAAGAGCTTTTTCCTACCACGTGTGTTTATGTGCCACGCCCACTTTTCTGTCACCCACTTTTCTGCATATACACTCCTGGAAATTGAAATAAGAACACCGTGAATTCATTGTCCCAGGAAGGGGAAACTTTATTGACACATTCCTGGGGTCAGATACATCACATGATCACACTGACAGAACCACAGGCACATAGACACAGGCAACAGAGCATGCACAATGTCGGCACTAGTACAGTGTATATCCACCTTTCGCAGCAATGCAGGCTGCTATTCTCCCATGGAGACGATCGTAGAGATGCTGGATGTAGTCCTGTGGAACGGCTTGCCATGCCATTTCCACCTGGCGCCTCAGTTGGACCAGCGTTCGTGCTGGACGTGCAGACCGCGTGAGACAACGCTTCATCCAGTCCCAAACATGCTCAATGGGGGACAGATCCGGAGATCTTGCTGGCCAGGGTAGTTGACTTACACCTTCTAGAGCACGTTGGGTGGCACGGGATACATGCGGACGTGCATTGTCCTGTTGGAACAGCAAGTTCCCTTGCCGGTCTAGGAATGGTAGAACGATGGGTTCGATGACGGTTTGGATGTACCGTGCACTATTCAGTGTCCCCTCGACGATCACCGGTGGTGTACGGCCAGTGTAGGAGATCGCTCCCCACACCATGATGCCGGGTGTTGGCCCTGTGTGCCTCGGTCGTATGCAGTCCTGATTGTGGCGCTCACCTGCACGGCGCCAAACACGCATACGACCATCATTGGCACCAAGGCAGAAGCGACTCTCATCGCTGAAGACGACACGTCTCCATTCGTCCCTCCATTCACGCCTGTCGCGACACCACTGGAGGTGGGCTGCACGATGTTGGGGCGTGAGCGGAAGACGGCCTAACGGTGTGCGGGACCGTAGCCCAGCTTCATGGAGACGGTTGCGAATGGTCCTCGCCGATACCCCAGGAGCAACAGTGTCCCTAATTTGTTGGGAAGTGGCGGTGCGGTCCCCTACGGCACTGCGTAGGATCCTACGGTGTTGGCGTGTATCCGTGCGTCGCTGCGGTCCGGTCCCAGGTCGACGGGCACGTGCACCTTCCGCTGACCACTGGCGACAACATCGATGTACTGTGGAGACCTCACGCCCCACGTGTTGAGCAATTCGGCGATACGTCCACCCGGCCTCCCGCATGCCCACTATACGCCCTCGCTCAAAGTCCGTCAACTGCACATACGGTTCACGTCCACGCTGTCGCGGCATGCTACCAGTGTTAAAGACTGCGATGGAGCTCCGTATGCCACGGCAAACTGGCTGACACTGACGGCGGCGGTGCACAAATGCTGCGCAGCTAGTGCCATTCGACGGCCAACACCGCGGTTCCTGGTGTGTCCGCTGTGCCGTGCGTGTGATCATTGCTTGTACAGCCGTCTCGCAGTGTCCGGAGCAAGTATGGTGGGTCTGACACACCGGTGTCAATGTGTTCTTTTTTCCATTTCCAGGAGTGTATTTTAGATCTTTATATCCCCTACATTGCACGTTAGGGATTTTGTTTTTACTCCCAATTGTGTTGGATGTTCTTGGAATGCGACGGTCGGTATTCCTTTGTTTCTGCTGTTTGTAAAAAAACACGCTTTCAAACACGCGGTTAGTTTTGTTCAAGTGTGATTGCGAGTAGTTGTTATATTTCGTTTGCAGTGCTTGTTTACGTGTGTTTTGTTGTGTTTATTGAAGATGACGAAACGTAAAGGCATTTTCAAGAAACGACAATTTAGAGGAAACAAGTTTAGAAGCTTTCTGCACGAGAGGTTATGTCATGGATGGTGTCCATCAGGAGAAAATTCGTGGTGCAAGTACAAATGGGCTCAGGCAACTGGAGAATCTTATTCTCACCAGCATTCTCTTCCTGCTGCTGTTATTACAGCAATTAAACCTATTTTCAGAGACTTGGCTGCGCGGGATTAGCCTAGCGGTCTCAGGCGGTGCAGTCATAGACTGTGCGGCTGGTCCCGGCGGAGGTTCCAGTCCTCCCTCGGGCATGGGTGTGTGTGTTTGTCCTTAAGATAATTTAGGTTAAGTAGTGTGTAAGCTTAGGGACTGATGACTTTAGCAGTTAAGTCTCATAAGATTTCACACACATTTGAACATTTCAGAGGGTTGGCTCATCCTGACCTTCTAAAGAAATGTCTGCAAGGGCAGACACAGAACCCAAATGTATGTTTCAGCACAAGCGCCCTCCTAAAACTGTATTTGTAGACATGCATAGAATGAAACTAGGAGTTCATGATGCTGTTATTACATTCAGTTGTGGTAATATTGGAAAGTATTGGGCACTGAAAAAGCTGGGAATCAACCCTGGCGAAAATATGATCATGGGCTGCAACATTGCGATAAAATGAGGATAGCCGATGCAGACAGGTCTGCATCTAGTATCGCCAAGAATGCGAGACAAACATCCAGGAAGTTGAAAAATAAACTGGAAGGCCTGCTAGAGGCCAAAGAAGGGCCATCATATGCAGCAGGACAGTTTTAATTAACTGTAAGTAACAAATTTCAAAAGGTTTTTCTTTAAAGTCAATTTCCCGCAAACTAAAATGTTCAGTACATATGCTCCATTATATCAGAAACTATCATATATAAATAAATGAAATTTTTAGAGACTCTGCATAACACAAAAATCCACCTGTGGTAGTACATTCATAAATATTCCCCCATTAGGAAGTTCACAAAAAATATTTTCTGCAGAAAAAACTTACTATTTTTTGTTAATAAAATTAAAAAAGTATTTCTTAAAAACTATAAAATGGATAAAGTAGATTTTAGTACAGTTGATTCTATTAGCATCATGTAACATACGGTAAAAATATTAAGGTCCTGAATCAAATAGTTTTTCAGAAATGGGTCAAATACTTGCCAATATTAACGTGGGTTAGATAGGCAGGGTGTGGTACCCTTAAACACCCCAGGTCTCCAGCTCTCGTCATGAGTTTATTATTAGGATTGATGGCGTTCACTGTAATAGCATTTGAATCCATGATTACGATACTATAGTGAATATATGTCCAAGATGTTCCAGCGCAGTGTGAACTACCTGAAGATGTACTCGAGATGATGACCTTCACCTGCTGAACTTCATGCTGATCCCCGCCAATCGTCTAATGATGAAGGAAATGACTGTCTTCCAACAACATAACATCGCAGGGTGCTGCCAGCACTGAACTTCAACGCTGAAGCCAACAGCAGTTCCTCTTGTGGCCCACATTCCTGTACAACACTCGGCGTCTCCAGATGCTGAAACCTACCAGGGGTAGGGAGGAGAGGAGATCAACCGACAGCACGATTACACCAGTTACATCGTGTATAGGTCATTAAGGGTCATCGTAGTATTCGGTATGGGACCTGGGACACTCCAGCAGTCAGCCCGAGACCACCTCGCGATGGGGCAATGGGCGCGCCTGATTGCCGGCAACCCGCAATGCTAACGAGGTCACTAAACGTCGCCTGGGCTTGCAGCCGCTGGGCTGACTCGTCGGACGTCACACAGACTCCAACACGCAGCTGAATGAGCAACAACCAAGGATGGTGCAGAAGAACGACTTGTAAACTAAAATTAAAGCAATAATAGCCCTCGTTCGCAAAAATGATTTTTGACATAGGTTTCGGCAACTACTAAGAGTGACTTCATCAGAAGTAAAACATTCAAACTGGCATGTCACGTATCAAATAAATATCAAGCGATAAGATGTGTGAGCAGCCCATAGTGGCTTGCCTTCTGTGTTTTCTATTTTAAAATTTTATGAGTAAAACTTTATCGCTTGATATTTATTTTGTACGTGACATTCTAGTTTGAATTTTTGCTTCTAATGAAAGCACTCTTAGTAGTTGCCGAAACCTAGGTCAAAATACTTCATTTTTGCGAACAGGGGCTGTTATTGCTTTAATTTTACTTTGTAAACGGTCGCTGACAACGCAGCTATGTTCAAAACTTTACGATTTGTAAACATTCCAAATAAATTATTGAACTATAATAATGTTTTACTAGCATCGTTTATGCTTCACAAAGCCCAAAAGCTATCCTGAGTTCACACAGAGGTGTCTCCTCTCGAACCTCTGAACAAGCGTCAAACAGGAATTACGGTAAAACGACTGATGTGAATGTAAAGAAGAATTTTTAACAGTGTGAGATTGAAGAACTTATTCAGAATTTTCTCTTAAGTGTCATCTTATTTTGTACAACATTTTCTGTAACTACGGAATTTCACCTGTGTGTTGATATACATTTTGTTACGCGATCTCTAAAAACATATGTAATTTTATGTAAATCATTATCATGCTGGGTCATGAAAGTAGGAAATGCCAGGGAAAGTTGAAAAATGTATCAGAAAGTGAAATGTGATGGTAGCAACACGTTTGGGCGTTTCCTTGTTACGTCAGAATGTTCACGCACAGTACTCCATTACCAGCCACGATTTGGAGAGTGTGTTTGTCTATTTCCTGCAAGATGAGAGGTTGGTTAATATCAGGCCAAATGGTGTTTCATGCGACACAGTGTGAGTGACAGTTGAATGAAGCTACAAACAACATGAACAACCCGTCCTAAAATCGTCTGCATTTAACCAATGTATTCTCAGTGACTGGAGCTTACGGAGTATTGTCGCACCACTGTCTCAGCAACATCAATAACTGTAATACTATCTGACCCATGCGCAGTTTCGATATGTAATCGAAAGTGCGATATAACCTCTTTTGACTGTAGCTAAGCAATTGCCTCCTTCCCATCTCGCCAGGGTGCATAGGGATGGCGGTCATCGCTAAAGCAGACGGTTTTTTGCTATACCATTTGTCTTCAGTTTAGCCTGACTGTTAAAACCGCTCAGAATAACTGGCTTCTGAAATAACCGATCTGCGGTCTTTTATTGTTATTTTAAATAACAAACGTAGAATTGGAACAAAAATTGAAAAATTCTAATGATGGTGAAATAATAGAACTCTATTGAAAGGTGGTTGAGGCTGTGGCAGAAATTGGTCTCATCGTGTCCAACAAAGACGGCGAAGATGAAGGAGACAGGCATTGCGACGGTGTGAGCGAAAGGTCTCAAGTTGATGACTTCTCTGCATCGTCATTTTCGGATGGTTTCAATTTTTCACCCTGAAGTAACCACAAAATTAAGAGATCGGTTATTATCCCACGTTTACAGCCTGTCAGTAAAATTGGTGTAACAATCAAATTTACCTTCTTTTCCAAGGAACATTGTCGATGTTTTTTTCCCTATATTACGTTGCAAGGCTGTTGTAGCTCCTCCCGTTTCTAATCTATTACAGCAAATTGGAGCATTGTACTTCGATGCTACTGCACTTCGTAAAGTGCTTCCAACTAGGGACGTGCCATTCTGCAATGCAACCGATGGTCGAGGGTGACAGTGAAAAAAGATACAGAATCAGGTGGGGACAAGTCTTGCATACTCCACGTACGTGCGTACCGCAGATAGGCCAAGCCACATGGCAAGAGCTTAAGTCACGTGTCCGAGGCAAGCATTTCTTTCCTGATTCCATCACAGGTATGCTCAGTATGACTGAAGTACAGTTCCTGTAGTGTTTCGCAAACCATTCCGACGTTATTCTGGATTGACGCGATGATGCATTACCTATTTGAATGTACAGATCTCATACATGGTGCGGTTTCGTCGAGTATCGAGAGCGGCACGAGAAGTATCGACCAACCCAGAAATATTGCACAGCAAAGCGGTATCACGGCTCTGAGCACTATGGGACTTAACTACTTTCGTCATCAGTCCCCTAGGACTTAGAACTACTTAAACCTAACTAACCTAAGGACATCACACACATCCATGCCCGAGGCAGGATTCGAACCTGCGACCGTAGCAGTCGCGCGGTTCCGGACTCGGTATCACGAGACGCCAGTGAGATGCTGGGAAGAAGCCATACCTCCCGTAGTTCCGAGGTGCCACTGCCACGCCTCTGCTATGAAACAGGGTCGCCATGGTCCAGGAGGGCAATTGTGGTCGAGGTCTGGTACCGCCCACTTCCAGGAAGTTTCTGTCGGAGAACGTCGTTGTGCTGCCAACTCGCCATGACACAGTCCTTGTCAGCTGTCGGAGAGTGAAGAGACTTTCGTCTCCTGTGAACTGTGCCTACACGCCAGTGCTGTCAGAGCTGTATCAACAAGTTTCTACAAACTTATGTTTTCTAATGACTCGTAAAGCCACGGTACGGCCATTCTGAACTTTTATCAATTCGCCACTCAGTAATCGTGGCTCATTTAGTATGTTCTGAACTTCAAGACCAAGTGTGGCGTTTCACAGCTACAGCCGAGCCTGGGAAGCAAAGAGAAGTTCTGTTTAAATTTAAAAAATATTTCTTAGTCAGAGTGGTCTAATTAACCGTATTATGACCACCCACCTCCGTGTCCAAGAAGTCTCATACAACACATGGTTCTGTAGACGGGCAAACGGATGAAGATCTCCTGTCAGGTAGTTTACATATCGATTTTCAGTGACAGACGATTTAAGACATTACCTCGTTTCATCCTAAGTAAACTTTCATCCACACGTGCCTGAAGTATGCCTTTTTCACAAGTTAGATGCATCGTCTCATGTGCCTTACGAAGTACTTGTATGCGATCTGTGGCGTATACCAGGCTGCACCATGACTCGTTACTGAATTATTCCAGCTTCCAATAGAGCATTCTGTACTGGAGCATTTATTTGTGCTATTCGACAAGTACCTGGGAGGTCTTTGTGGCTTCACTTTGAATTTAGGAGTGATTTGCTGCACTGAAGTCCGGCTGTTCATTGTTATCAAGTGAGTGTGGAATGGTACTCGTAGAAAGAACAAGCTCCCTAGTGGACAAGTAACACCATATGCTTTATTAGGTACAGCGTAAGTACAGACACTTTAATAGCCAACTGGGCTGTCATTGAGTTGGACTTATGGAAAGTACAAGAAATTCTGTATGTTCACTGCTACTGTCGGATGCTTATTCGTTGAAACTTAGGTATCCACGGTGGAAACACCAGAAGTCATAGTGTAGCGTCCGTCTGTGTTCAGAAAGGCCACAGACTGGACTACTGGCATAGTTGATAATACACACACATCAAAAAAA
The DNA here is from genome assembly GCF_021461395.2 of Schistocerca americana. Classification (NCBI taxonomy): domain Eukaryota; kingdom Metazoa; phylum Arthropoda; class Insecta; order Orthoptera; family Acrididae; genus Schistocerca; species Schistocerca americana. Next base: position 92,065,004 of record NC_060124.1, on the reverse strand, counting down.
GGTTTGCATCACCCCAGTTCCCAGAACACCTGAATATAGACGTTGACTGTGGATGTTGTATCTCATACACAGTCCCTTTCACTGTTCAGAGATGTCACTAAACCCGCACAAAGATGTAAACAATCGTGGATACCTATTAGGCGGAAGGGGTCCGAGAGGTGATCAGTTCCAGTCATTCCACCAGGAAGGAGGTACACGGCTCGTGGTGTCTGTTGTTCAACCATACCTATACGGTCAATACCGAGGTTCAATCGCGTCCGCATTGTTACTTTGTGCCAAGAAGGGCTCTCAACAAGGGAAGTGTCCAGGCGTCTCGAGTGAACCACAGCGATGTTGATCCAACATGGAGGAGACACAGAGAGACAGGAACTGTCGATGACATCCCTCGCTGAGGCCACCCAAGGGCTACTACTGCAGTGGATGACCGCTACCTACGGATTATGGCTCGGAGGAACCCCGACAGCAACGCCACCATGTTGAATAATCCTATTCGTGCAGCCACAGGACGTAATGTTACGACTCTAACTGCGTGCAATAGGCTGCATGATGCGCAACTTCACTCCCCACGTCCATGGCGAGGTCCACCTATGTATCTTTGCATCTGGATCACCACTTCTGATGGTGTCGCTGTATGGTGGTACAACATGCAATGTGTGGTTTTCATGAGCAATGAAAAGAGCGGAAATGATGTTTATGTTGATCTCTATTCCAATTTTCTGCATAGCTTCTGGAACTCTCGGAACCGAGGTGATGCAAAACTTTTTTTTGATGTGTTGTTGTTGTGGTCTTCAGTCCTAAGACTGGTTTGTTGCAGCTCTCCATGCTACTCTATCCTGTGCAAGTTTCTTCATCTCCTAGTACCTATTGCAGCCTACATCCTTCTGAATCTGCTTAGTGTATTCATCTCTTGGTCTCCCTCTACGATTTTTATCCTCCACGCTGCCCTCCAGTACTAAATTGGTGATCCCTTGATGCCTCAGAACATGTCCTACCAACCGGTACCTTCTTCTGGTCAAGTTGTGCCACAAACTTCTCTTCTCCCCAATCCTATTCAATACTTCCTCATTAGTTATGTGATCTACCCATCTAATCTTCAGCATTCTTCTGTAGCACCACATTTCGAAAGCTTCTATTCTCTTCTTGTCCAAACTATTTATCGTCCATGTTTGACATCCATACATGGCTACACTCCATACAAATACTTTGAGAAATGACTTCCTGACACTTAAATCTATACTTGATGTTAACAAATTTCTCTTCTTCAGAAACGCTTTCCTTGCCATTGCCAATCTACATTTTATATCCTCTCTCTTCGACCATCATCAGTTATTTTGGTCCCCAAATAGCAAAACTCCTTTACTACCTTAAGTGTCTCATTTCCTAATCCACTTCCCTCAGCATCACCCGACTTAATTCGACTACATTCCACTATTCTTGTTTTGCTTTTCAAGACACTGTCCATTCCGTTCAACTGATCCTCCAAGTCCTTTGCTGTCTCTGACAGAATTACAATGTCATCGGCGAACCTCAAAGTTTTTATTTCTTCTCCACGGATTTTAATACCTACTCCGAAATTTTCTTTTGTTTCCTTTATTGCTTGCTCAATATACAGATTGAATAACATAGGGGAGAGGCTACAACCCTGTCTCACTCCCTTCCCAACCACTGCTTCCCTTTCATACCACTCGACTCTTATAACTGCCATCTGCTTTCTGATCAAATTGTAATTAGCCTTTCGCTCCCCGTATTTTACCCCTGCCACCTTCAGAATTTGGAAGAGAGTAATCCAATCAACATTGTCAAAAGCTTTATCTAAGTCTAAAAATGCTAGAAATGTAGGTTTGCCTTTCCTTAATCTATTTTCTAAGATAAGTCGTAGGTCAGTACTACCTCACGTGTTCCAACATTTCTACGGAATCCCATCTTCCCCGAGGTCGGCTTCTATCAGTTTTTCCATTCGTCCGTTAAGAATTCGAGTTAGCATTTTGCAGCTGTGGCTTATTAAACTGATAGTTCGGTAATTTTCACATCTGTCAACACCTGATTTCTTTGAGATTGGAATTATTATATTCTTCTTGAAGTCTGAGGGTATTTCGCCTGTCTCATACATCTTGCTCACCAGATGGTAGAGTTTTGTCAGGACTGGCTCTCCCAAGGATGTCAGTTGTTCTAATGGAATGTTGTCTACTGTGGGGGCTTTGTTTCGACTCAGGTCTTTCAGTGCTCTGTCAAACTCTTTAAGCAGTATCATATCTCCCATTTCATCTTCACCTACATCCTCTTCCATTCCCATAATATTGTCCTCAAGTACATCGCCCTTGTATTGACCCTCTATATACTCCTTCCACCTTTCTGCTTTCCCTTCTTTGCTTAGAACTGGGTTTCCATCAAAGCTCTTGATATTCATGCAAGTGGTTCTCCTTTCTCCAAAGGTCTCTTTAATTTTCCTGTAGGCAGTATCTATGTTACCCCTAGTGAGATAAGCCTCTACATCCTTACATTTGTCCTCTAGCCATCCCTGCTTAGTCATTTTGCACTTCCTGTCGATCTCATTTTGGAGACGTTTGTATTCCTTTTTGCCTGCTTCATTTACTGCATTTTTATATTTTCTCCTTTCATCAATTAAATTCAATATTTCTTCTGTTACCCAACGGTTTCTACCAGCCCTCGTCTTTTTACTATTTGATGCTCTGCTGCCTTCACTATTTCATCCCTCAAAGCTACCCATTCTTTTTCTACTGTATTTCTTTCCCCCATTCCCGTCAATTGCTCCCTTATGCTCTCCCTGAAACTCTGTACAACCTCTGGTTCTTTCAGTTTATCCAGGTCCCATCTCCTAAAATTCCCACCTTTCTGCAGTTTCTTTAGTTTTAATCTACTGTTCATAACCAATAGATTATGGTCAGAGTCCACATCTGCCCCTGGAAATGTTTTACAATTTAAAACCTGGTTCCTAAATCCCTGTCTTACCATTATATAATCTATCTGATACCTTTTAGTATCTCCAGGGTTCTTCCATGTATACAACCTTCTTTCATGAATCTTGAACCAAGTGTTAGCTATGATTAAGTTATGCTCTGCTCAAAATTCTACCAGGCGGCTTCCTCTTTCATATCTTAGCCCCAATCCATATTCACCTACTATGTTTCCTTCTCTTCATTTTCCTACTGTCGAATTCCAGTCACCTATAACTATTAAATTTTCGTCTCCCTTCACTACCTGAATAATTTCTTTTATCTCATCATACACTTCGTCAATTTCTTCATCATCTGCAGAGCTAGTTGGCATATAAACTTGTACGACTGTAGTAGGCGTGGGTTTCGTGTCTACCTTGGCAACAATAATGCGTTCGCTATGCTGTTTGTAGTAGCTTACCCGCACTCCAATTGTTTTATTCATTATTAGACCTACTCCTACATTACCCCTATTTGATTTTGTATTTATAACCCTGTATTCACCAGACCAAAAGTCTTGTTCCTCCTGCTACCAAACGTCACTAATTCCCACTATATCTAACTTTAACCTACCCATTTCCCTTTTTAAATTTTCTAACCTACCTGCCCGATTAAGGGATCTGACATTCCACGCTCCGATCCGTAGAACTCCAGTTTTCTTACTCCTGATAACGACGTCCTCCTGAGTAGTCCCCGCCCGGAGATCCGAATGGGAGACTGTTTTACCTCCGGAATATTTTACCCAAGAGGACACCATCATCATTTAGTGATACAGTAAAGCTGCATGCCCTCGGGAAAAATTACGGCTGTAGTTTCCCCTTGCTTTCAGCCGTTCGCATTACCAGAACAGCAAGGCCATTTTGGTTAGTGTTACAAGGCCAGATCAGTCAATCATCCAGACTGTTGCCCCTGCAACTATTGAAAAGGCTGCTACCCCTCTTCAGGAACCACACGTTTGTCTGGCCTCTCAACAGATACCCCTTCGTTATGGTTGCACCTACGGTACGGCTATCTGTCTCGTTGAGGCACGCAAGCCTCCCCACCAACGGCAAGGTCCATAGTTCATGGGGTTCATGTGTATATTTAAAAAAAAAAAGAGACGAAGGAATTATTCCAATGGGACGGAAATCGGTAGATGTGATGCACATGTACAGACATACAAACAACTTCAGAAAAAGTGAATTATTTATTCAAGAGAAAGACCTTCACAAATTGAACATGTCACCTCTGGCCCTTATGCAAGCAGTTATTCGGCTTAGCATTGATTGACAGAGTTTTTGGATCTCCTCCTGAGGGATATCGTGCCAAATTCTGTGTAATTGGTGAGTTAGATCGTCAAAATCCCGAGATGGTTGGAGGGCGCTACCCAGACGTTCTCAGTCGGGGAGAGAAAAGGCAACCTTGTTGACCATGGTAGGATTTTGCAAGCAAGACAAGCAGTACAAACTCTTGTCATGCGTTGCGAGTGAGCGCTATCTTGCTGAAATGTAAACCAACTACGGCTTGCCATAGGGGGAGAATGTCGTCGTCGTACCGCTGTGCTGTAAGGGTGCCGCAGGTGCCAGTCAATGGGATCCTGCTATGAAAAAAAAAAAAAAGAAAAACTTGTACCCCAGACCATCATTCATTGTTGTTGGGCCTTATGGCATACGATGGTCAGCTCGGTATCCCGCCGCTGTCCGGGTCGTCTCCAGACACGTCTTTTGCCCAGAATCCCACAGACTGGAGCAGAATTTTTGCTGATGAATCTTGCCTCGAGTCCCGATGGCCAGTCTTGGAAACATCATTCAGAAGACACGCCAGACTGTTAAATTTTCCGTATGAACAAGAGTATTCTCTCTTCAGTACAGCAGTTATCTCTGTTTCAGTTAGTCAGGAGCGTATTATTCTCACGTCGAAAACACAGTATACCACTGTCAGCAGAGATCTGTCGAAGAGAAGCGAGTTCAGCAAAGATCCCAATCGCGAAACTGGTCGTACTGTTCACTGCATTAGGAAATGAAAAGTGAACAAGAAAGTAGCAGAAAAATATGAAAATAGAAAAATAAATTATCTTACGTCATTACCATTATTGAAACGAAACGTCGGTTTTTGGAGTATTCTCCCCATACTACGGTATAAACAAATGAGATGCATTTTTGTTTATTGGAATTGAAGTGTTAAGTCCTGCGTCGATCGAAGTAGGAATCTGATGAAGCCTGCTGCCACCCTTGCTTGATATGCGGTTTTGAGCAAAAAATTCTGAATCTCGTATAAGATATCATAATACGTTAAATTAACTGGCCATGCCATGACATATTGTTGAGCGCGTGATATTTGAGAAATAATTTTCGTTTGGAGGACTACGTCCCAATTGAAGAGAAAAAGGCTGGGTTGTGATCCAAGGAATATTCTTGCTCTTATGCTATGAATCAATAATTATCCATAACACGGGGAGGGGGAGGGGAAAGGAAAGTTGTCCTCAACCTGAAAGTTGGTTTGAACATATCCAGACATATATAGGGGAGAACGAATTTCAAAAATATAAACGCTTCATCCGATTTTATCAATCGCGATGTGTTTAGAAAGCTATTAGTGTAAACCTAAATTGGTATGAATTACAGGCAAGTAACAATCGCCATGTCTTTAGAAAGCTATTGGTGTAAACCTAAATTGGTATGAATTACAGGCAAGTAACTTGAATAGTATATGAGTAATTGGAGGTCAAAGTGGTCGATTACTATCGATCGCGTCAGGCGAAAAGTACTCCACAGTTACACGAAAAACGGTAGGAGTATGCTTATAAATATATTTATTCGTCTATGTCTTTGATCATATCCGATATATACTATTCATGAAGAAATTGGTCAAATATTTACTGTCTTTTAGAAAGCACTGGCCTACTTTTGCTTGCTGTTCCTTTGATATATGTTTATTTACTTTGTTTATGTATTTAATAATTAATGCTAGAGCGTGTTTATGGTCCAGCCATAGGAATATTTATTTAATTTCAAGTTATTTAAATGTAACTCCAGTATTTCGTATGTGTTTAAATATGTGTGTGGGTGTACTTTGGCTTAGAGACATGGAGGGAGTGCTCCAGCGAATCACAGCGCTCGTTAATGATGAGACTGTGGGGAAGCAGGATCGTTTCGAGAGAGGGCAGGGCAGTTTGGAACAGTGCAGGAGTTCTGGACATTACGGCACAGGACACGGGAAGTGCTGGACGCGACGGCGCGACGGACGCGGACTCGGCGGAAAGACTTGGACAGTGGAGCAGTTTGCGCTTGGTCGCGGAGGATGGAAATATTTCAGAGTGCCGACCTGTGCAGTTGTGTGATTTCCGCGGCTTCTGCAGTGAAGTCGTAGTATGCGTTCAGAAGTGAATATCTCGCGAGCTATGTTGTTGTTCAGAACTAATTACGTGAAGTAGGAATCTATTGTTTCCCTGTTATTCAACTTATATTTTATTTAATTGCTGCACCATCGACACCAATAAGTGTTTTGCAGAAATATACTGCATTCTCAAAAGTACTTCTACTATCGTACTCCTCATTTAAAGTCGTTAAGATAGTACCTGCAGATTTTATTTAATTACAATCTTTAATTTATAAATTTACATGTTACTTTCATAATTCGCAATTTCCGAGTGATAGAAACCTTCGACCATTCGATTCATGTGTGTATTCTTATCGTATACTGTAGACTCAGCAGTATTTGGCCTGTAATGCGGCAACTATGTATCCCAGCCCCTAGACAACGAAACCAGCCAAAACTTTCAATATTGCAACGTTGAGTCGGGGGGTACGTAGTTGAGGGCCACACCCCACCAAGAAAATTTCATTTCACCATTGTATTGTAAGCCCGCAACCTAGACCGGGTGTTATGGTGTGGAGAGGCATAATGTTGCATGGGCCTCCAACTCTTTGAACACGGAAGACTCACTGGTCGACGTTATTGTGAGACAGTAATCCTTCCCCACGTTCATCTTTTCAGGAGTGCATTCAGCCCTGACTTCATATTACATGGATGACAATGGAAGATCGCATCGAACTGCGCAGGCAGAGCAGCTCTTGGAACGAGAGAGTATTCGGCGAGTAGACTGGCCTGCCCGTTCTCCCCGACTGAAATCCCACTGAGCAAGTATAGGATGCGTCCAGATGCAGCAACGACCATCGAGCTGTTTTCAACCGTGCCAGTGGAGGACTAGAACACTGTAATAACACAGCCACGTTCGCCAAGTCGCCGCGAGCGGTCGAACTCCCTGGGGCGAGCCCCCGGGTGCAGTCATTCTGCAAGCACACAACGGGAAGCCGGGCCGACGGCCTCACCTCACTCAACAAGGGACACGATGCGAAGGGAACGTCTGACAACGAGAAGCGTGCCGAGAGCTGACGGACACCTGCAGCCATTAGGACGGAACGCCAAGAATGTACGCGTGATAGCATCTGAGAACTTCTGGCCTTGCGGCAGTCGTTTTACCTGCCTTAGAAAACAGGGATGTGTCGACAATCCCGGCACACCACGGGCGCAGGGAGGAGGGTGCAAAAAGCACGGGGAATCGGCGCAGGGAGGTGTGTGTGATGATATTCCTCGTAAATGACGGACGCCGGCAGATTTTGAGACAGAGACCAAACATGAGTCTATCCAGGGCTCACGCAGAGAGAGCGTTTATAAAGAAGTGTAGTGCAGCTGCTCTCCCAACAGCCTCGGAATGCAGGGAAACATCTGAAGAATGTGAAATCGTGAGAAAGATGCCAATTCACGAGGCGCACACCAGACCACGACAGATAGAAAATTTCCACCCTGCACGGAGAGACATGGCGATGAAACGGCGATCTGTCATTGGGCTACATTGAAAATTTGGTCCTCCAGTGACAACGCCGAAAGGAATAATGTTTCGAAATCGAGTTGAGCTGGGAGATGGATGAGAAGGGAAAAGGGGGAGTCGTGGAAACACCGCCGAAGCGAGAGGGCATGGGCGCGAACATCCGCATTCCGATGCCGTGATAGCCACGCGACCGACAACTGTCAGACAACGCGGAGATCGTACCTGGGCCCCGCAGCAACGCCGCAATTGCTGAAGAGGGCAGCCAACCCGTGCAGCACAGCTCAGAGGCGACGCGCCACACTGACGCAGCGCCTGCCTCCGACACCACTACACGGAGAACGATAATTAATAGTGATGAGACGGTTCGTCCCCTCCTCCTTCCCTTTAACTGAGTCGTGTCCACGCCCCGTCAAATCGGCTCTGAGATTAATAATTTTGTTTTGGTTTGTATAAACAGTACAAAAAATAAATACATTTCTTCCATGTTTCGAACATATCTTTTACATGCATTCATGAATCCCTTAATTACGAACCATTTGTGTTTTATTTCATTTAAGTTCTCGAGTTTACTACAAATTTGGCACCCAATGTGGGGCCACCTGATTGGTAATTTTCATGTAATGTGACGGCACAAAATAATTTTTCGAGTTCACCACAACACCTCACCACAAGAACTCCTTTCTCACCTTGAGGCCAGCATGGGAGTACGTTGCAGAGCATTGTCGTCCGTAACGATCACTCACCCTGTAAAGAACCATGCCTCGCCTTTCTTAATGGCCAGGTGACCATCATAAATCGCTGTGACTACAGTCAAATTATTGTCTTTCAATGAAATTGTTATTTCTGTTCATCTCATTGCGCATTTCTTTCGGTTACTTTCTGTGCTATACTGCAGCAGTTCTTTGTATGTATGGTCCAAGTTTCATCGAACTACGCTACTTGGTAGTGACACATTATTGGAAAGTTACTTTCATCCTTAAATTAATTGTCGTTTAAGGAGGAAATTATGTTGTTGTTGTTGTGGTCTTCAGTCCTGAGACTGGTTTGTTGCAGCTGTCCATGCTACTCCATCCTTTGCAAGCTCCTTCATCTCCCAGTACCTACTGCAGCCTACATCCTTCTGAATCTGCTTAGTGTATTCATCTCTTAGTCTCCCTCTACGATTTTTACCCTCCACGCTGCCCTCCAGTACTAAATTGGTGATCCCATGATGCCTCAGAACATGTCCTACCAACCGATCCCTTCTTTTAGTCAAGTTGTGCCACAAACATCTCTTCCCCCCAATCCTATTCAATACCTTCTCATTAGTTACGTGATCTACCCATCTAATCTTCAGCATTCTTCTGTAGCACCACATTTCGAATGGTTCTATTATCTTCTTGCCTAAACTATTTGTCGGCCATGTTTCACTTCCATACATGGCTACGCTCCATACAAATACTTTCAGAAACCACTTCCTGACTCTTAAATCAATACTCGATGTTAACAAATTTCTTTTCTTCAGAAACGCTTTCCTTGCCATTGCCAGTCTACATTTTATATGCTCTCTACTTCGACCATCATCAGTTATTTTGCTCCCCAAATAGCAAAACTCCTTTACTACTTTAAGTGTCCCATTTCCTAATCCACTTCCCTCATCATCACCCGACTTAATTCGACTACATTCCATTATCCTCGTTTTGCTTTTGTTGATGTTGAGGAAATTATATCCCGTAAAAATTGCGGTCGCATCCAGTTAGATTGGTTCACCGATTGGCAACTAGCTTTTAATGTAGAAAAATACAAATTTGTGGAGTTCAACAAGAAAAATAAAGGCATACCATCCCGCGTGTAAAGAAATCTTGAGTTTCAAATAGAGTCAGTCACGTAATACAGATATCTTGGAGTAAATATGTGGTGGGATATTAATTGCAACGACCTCATAGGCTCGATTTTAGGTGGAGAAATGGCAGTTTACGATTCGTTGATAGAAAAATGAGAAACAGCAATTTGTCTACAGTGATGAGATCGCACAGAAATCAGTTGTACAGCCCATTTTCGAATATTCTTCAAGTATACTGGAACCCTATCAGGTGGAAACAACAACGAACACTGTGTGTATAAAAAGAAGGTTTGTACGAATGGTCGCAGGCCTGTTCGATTCGACAGAGAGTCTGAGTTCTCGGCGAATCTTAACTAGCTGACACTCCAAGCAATTCTCTGTACCTCTCGTGAATACAAGAATAGAAAATTTCAAGAGCCGTTCTTCAGTGCAGAGACTGTAACGTTACGTGTACGTAGGCGAGCGATTCGGCCGCCTAGATTGGTACGGTGTTTGGTGAATGTGTTGTTCGTGAACCCGCGCGGCCCCATGGCCGAGGGCGAGCTGCGGCATATTCAGCTAGGCGACTGGTATGGTTGGGTCCAGGCGCAAAAGCGTCAGCGTGGCGGGATGAGGGTAAATTCTGGTACGGGCAGTTTTGATGACGGTCGGTCGTTTAAGAGGACAGACCATGCTCCAGCAATGGCGAACTGTCAGAAATGTGGAAAGATGGCCGCTTACAGCTTAGAGCTCAATATATCACTGTCAAATATTGAAGCAAATCTGAACACAGCTGCGATCTCAGGATAACTAAGGTGCATTCAAAGCATAACAATATTCTTTAAAAATGCACAAGTTTATGTTTACAGTGACTAAAGATTTTCGCAATGAACCTCTAAATTAATATTTTTACATGCTTCTGCAATTTCGGCAAACAATATCTCAGATGACAGCGTTGCTCTATACCTATCATCTCTGAGAGCCACTCATCTGTATCTATTTTATTTATGCGCTTGTGACGCATTTTATATATACTTCTTAATTACGTAAATGTCTGTCACAACATCTTATTCTCCACAATAGCACAGTAAACATCTGAATTTTTTAATGAATATGTTACTAATTTTGGCAGATATTTGTTTAATGATTAATTAAAATTGCTAACATCAAAACATGGCAATTCTGTGGTCAATCGTATGTGTTAGCTGAACCCACTATTGTAAACAGAACCAAAGGTAGCAGGTAGAAATAGTCGTTTAAACAATACATGACAATAATTCGTTGTCATTTAAGAGAGCACTTACACAAGAATACTGACCTGCATTTGTAATATATTGTAAATAGCCCCAGATATGTGATATTTCTGAACCGGGGCTAAAAACTTTATAGTGAGCTTATTTGGCTCACGTCGTATAGCCCAACGCCTTTTGTCTGTGGGAAAGTTTCTTATATCTAAGTGTGACGGGGATTCCCGTGACAGAGACGTCACGTACACCATGCACGCATTCAAAAATCAATTTATGATTCGTTCAGAAATTCACTTAGTTTGTGTTCAAAAAGCAACAGGGGTGCGTTTCAGAATCATATTAGTAATCAATAGATCAACACGCACTGGATGCTAGGTTCTTTGTGAAATAATGTTTTTTTTCCCTCAAGAATATGAATTTGGCGCCTCCTGGTATTGCTGCACAGGGCAGATACTCCGGTTTGCGCCCCCCGCCCCCTATATGGGTCTCATTGTAAATTATCTGAATGGACTGCATCTTTACAAAATTTCCTTTATTTAAGTATTACTGCACTGTGTTTAGTGTGCAAGTGGTCATGCTGAGTTAAATCATCTCTGTAGAACTTAAGAACGATGTATTTTTGGTGGGGATGGCTTCAGGCAATGGAAAAACCGGAAGTGGCGGAACACCAGTGAAGCCAATTGGTAACAAACACTTCTTCGGGCGAAGACATGAAGGGAGTGATTCCCACACTACTACGCAAGACCTCAAAGGAGGTCACTTCAGGTTGAAATCTGGTGGAAGGCAGACCTGCCTCTGGTAACATGCGATATTCGGTCATATTGGTGATAGACCGTGGGCAGCGAATAGCCGCCATAATACCCATTTTCCGATAGCAGTACGGAACTGAGGATAGATAGAGTATGAGTTTTTATTCGTTATCTCACGTATGTTAATTTGTAAATCATTGTGTTGAATTCTCAACTATTTTTTCTGGTGAATATTTCGCGTGTTTTCATCACTAAAAATGGTTCAAATGGCTCTGAGCACTACGTGACTTAACATCTGAAGTCATCAGTCCCCTAGAACTTAGAACTACTTAAACCTAACTAACCTAAGGACATCAGACACATCCATGCCCAAGGCAGGATTCAAACCTGCGACCGTAGCAGCAGCGCAGTTCCCGACTGAAGCGCCTAGGACCGCTCGGCCACTCCGGTCGGCTTTGATCACTAAATGGACTTAGTTTTCGCATATCTTCGATGACTGTCGCGTTTGGGGATTTTTCTACCATTCTTGTAACGCTCTCAACATAACTTTACTGCAATTGATAAGGGTATTTTCTGTCTGTACTTTAACTGGACACAGTAGAGCGACTTTCTACCTGTTTGAGATGCTCTTTCTTGAACAAACATTATTGAACATAATTCTCTGTCGTCTACATTAATTACAAATGTTAGAATACAAACATTTTGCTAACTATTCACTTATCTTTTATTTAATATCTCTGTGTATTTTATTAATTCATAGTCCTAGCCAATGCACAGACTATTTGACTGCCGGATCACAGCTACGGATTGTTATCTGCAGCGAGTTGGCTGCCCCACATGAAGGCAGACAAGCGTGGTACGATCCTATGACTACACCGAGCTATTGTTTTTTTTTAAACACAGCCATGCGTAGCCCAACCAGAGGTAAAGTCACAACCAGTTTGCTCCTATCGACTGCTGATTAGAGAGATCAGCAGCAGAAAATCGTTAGGTAGCGTCTCAAGACTAAGAGCGTTCACTCATATCGCGCAGAGCTCATGCAGAAGGAAATAACACATCGCACGGAACCGTACAAGGAGTTACTTTTATTATACTTCATGAATTAATGGTCGTAAAGTTTCAAAATATGTAACAACAAGTATGTGACCACTGCCACTCACTTCACAACTAGCAGTGGACAGATGTAGAAAACGTATATAAATTGGAATGAACTGTTAGAAGTTGAGTGTGAATATAAAGTGCCTTAAAACATTAGAGTCTCGGCTGATAATATTCAGCTGGGAAATGTTTTATTACGCTGGAGTAAGCAATAAGTTATTTCTTTGTTTATTCAGAGCGTCACATACCACCACACACTAAATAAAGGACCGGTGAGTACCTACGGTACCGCCTCAGCCATTGCGGCAGTGGCGGGCCGCCCCGCGAGAGGAGCGACAGCGCTGAAATGTTTTCTCTCTGGTAAGCGCATTAAAATGCTTGACCGAACACAAACCGTGCCGCTGCGGACGTTATTCATGGGAAGTCTATTAAGCAAAATGGAGGGCCGCAACCACTAATGTAACGCGATTTACCGTCCGCAGACCGCAGTGGCGCGTGTCGGATTCAACGTAAAATAATTTCCCGATAGCCGCAGAACTGGTCCCTGGGGAGATGCGGTATGCAAGCAGCCCCCCCCCCCCCCCCGCCGCGCCCACTGTATCGGCGCTCGCCGTCAGCTTAATCGCGAGCCTGTTATCCCCCCCCCCCCCGGCCTTGGTCAATACATTCCGCACGCTGCAGATGCGCTCCCGAGTTGGTCTCAAACAATCAGCGCTGATACGCCTTTCTCGATTCGAGGCTGATGCATTTCAATTAGCCCTTTAAAAACGAGGGTGATTACATTTAGAATTCAGCTCTCGCTGAACAAAACTAGCAACAGGCAAAAGATTACTGCTGCTCCAACGACGCTTTTACTGCCCGTTTACTGCATGTGCAAATTAGTGTACGGTGCGTTGTAAATTGTAAAGTTCTCGTACTGCTGTCACACACATAAGATACCGTTCTCCACCGCTGTATTCGCTCTTTCTCCACAATTCCCTGTTCACTATGCAAATGAAAACAAATCTAGCATCACGTGAATTTCTGTTCAAAGGGAATGTATCTACTGACACATATTATAAAAGAACTTAAAGTTACGAGAAGAGCAATACTCACGCTACTTCGTTCGTGTACGAATCACATTTCCTTAAAATTCTTCAATCACTGTCAGGTCTACGTGTACAGTAGGGGAAATCAGTATAAAGGTAGGGTTCCAGGAAAGTAATAGTCCAATGTCTCAAACATACATATATCGAATTTGCTGTGAAAGTACTTAATACATGTAAAACAAACAATCACATCAGAATTACATAGTTTCTCTCGTAGCAAGAGTAACAAAATAAGGCCTTTGCATTTCCTGAATGGAAATTAGTATAAACGACTCTCTGTTCTGTTATTTTATTGCATTTTTAGTACTTAGCCAACCTCCTTTCTTCCTAAATACATCCCAAATTCTCTTCGGCATAGACTTTGTTAGGCTGTGTAGTTGTTGAAGTGAAATTGACGCCCCGTTTTCTTGTAGTGTTCTTTTTTTTTCACTTTCGGCCTCAAATTGCGTGTCATTGTGATAAACACGCCCTACGTCGTACTCACACATTCTAATCAGTTCTGTATCTAGCTTGTCAGTGGACATGCTAGAATTCATTCTGGTGTTCACCCAAGCAATGTGTGTCTAACATTTAGCGCAGAAGGCTGTCTACATCACAACACTTTCACCATCAAAATTTCTCCTCTGTTTCCTGCTGCTCTGTTCTCAGATCACGCCATTAATATTGAAACCCATCCCTCCCATCTAAACTAAATTTCTTCTCACCGTTGAAGACCGCTTTATCCTATTCTGAGCGACACACATTTTTCAGCAAATTCCAATCTAGCCTGTTTATGTGTTTGTGTTAGAGCGGATTTCTGCAGTCGTTTCTTGAATGTACGGCGTTTGTCGCACGCGTCTAGCTGTTACTGGCAGCTGTAAATCAGCAACAAAGCGATAATAATAATGGTTTGTGGCCCTTGCTTTGCCCAAAAGTAGCCCTGTCTAAGCGTCAGACAATTTTATACTTTCCCCATATTTTTCGTTCTGCCCATATACAATTCAACTTCAGAGAATTTGACGATCAGCGAGCCCATTTTCTTGTACGTACCGATTTTTGCTTTATCGTCACATGATAACTGTCTTCCAAGTGGCAACGTCACAGTCTTCATTTATGTACACAACACGAACTGCCACTGATGTTGTCTGTATCCCACCTGTAGTTAAGCCACGTGCGCAAACAGTAACACCGCACAGGGCCGACTGCTTTTATATAGAGTCCCGCGACCAACTGAATCGTTGATGCCTTGTTATATACTGTATTAATGACATCAAATGCGATACCGTCTGACTGCATGTGTCAGAATACTGGATATCGTTCTACTGCGTGTACATTATGCGCAACTATTCCAGGTGATAATGTTAATTTTACTGCAGATATCCATGTCTTTAGATTGATTTCCACTACCGTATACTCTGCAAGCCATCTCGTAATATGGTACCATTACCAGCTTCTCCCTTTCGTGTTTCTAGGCGCTCAGTCTGGAACCGCGCGACTGCTACGGTCGCAGGCTCGAATCCTGCCTCGGGCATGGATGTGTGTGATGCCCTTAGGTTAGTTAGGTTTAAGTAGATCCAAGTTCTAGGGGACTGATGACCACAGATGTTAAGTCCCATAGTGCTCAGAGCCATCTGAACCATTTTTGAACCTTTCGTGTTCCGTTCGCAAAAGCTGTGTATGAAGAAACAGTGCCCTTAAGTCTTCCTATTTATGTTATTTTAATTTAGCGCATTGTAATCTCAAAACGCCAAGGGTGCTGAGCTTCGTGAATTCAGTCGCTAAGTTACAGCTTAATATGACAATGCAGCATTAACAATGAGTTATTTCTCGTATACATGAAATACTTCACGAGGTCTAATTACTGGTCAAGATTTATTATTTATATATGGCTGAATAGTTCTTCCTTCACTGGTCGTTGTTCAAATGGCTCTGAGCACTATGGGACTTAACATCTGAGGTTACCAGTCCCCTAGAACTTGGAACTACTTAAACCTAACTAACCTAAGGACAGCACTCACATCCATGCACGAGGCAGGATTCGAACTTGCGACCGTAGCAGTCACGCGGTTCCGAACTGAAGCGCCTAGAACCGCTCGGCCACCGCAGCCGGCACTGGTCGTTGTATAATTAGTTCGTGGCCTTAGTTATTTTTCATGCACCAGAGAAAATCTTGCGTCTGCTGAAAACAACATTTTTAAATCGTAGTGCTCTTATTATATCAATTTCACTTCGGCAAATATCTTTAACTTTACTTTTATATATGTAACTGAATACAAAACAAAAAGAGAACTAAATCCTCTGTGCCTGAATATTACTAATCTGATTATTATTTTCATTAATTGCTTACGGATCCTTGAATGAATTTGATTTTACTCCTAGAACCTGGCGAATATCAGGAGCTTTTTACCAAAGACTGTCTTCATAACGAACATTTGACTCAAATGTAATTAACCAAGCCTTTCGCATTTAAAAGTCAACCAGGGACATTCAAACTTTACTTTTGTCTTTAGAATAAAGAATAATTTGGTGGACGAACAATTTCTTTTCTTTAATACTTCGTTACTATACTGGCTTGAAATTACAAATCATCTGAGATATTCTTTAGTTTTCATTTAAGTAACTATATGTATGAGTCAAAAATAATATTAACTATCAGTCCAACTCGTTTTAAAATTAGATTATAGGTACATACGGTTGCTAAATATTTATTAAAAACTCCTTCTCTTAGTCGTAAACACAAAATAACAAATTTATTATTTTCAGACATGTGAGGGAAACGCACCCTGCCAGCTTGCCAGGACGCCTAGTTCGTACCAATGACTGTGATGTCCAAACGATGAGTGTTGGTCGCGCATTCTATTGTTCCTCTTCGCTGACTCCTTCGAGACTCTGAATGTTTTATTGTTCATATATTCAGTATGTTCAATTTATCTGAAGTCACTGAAATATCTCGAAAACTACACGTCGGATCCGAACAACTTATAATTGAAATTGGTTCATCTGCAAGGGGGACATCCAATGACACCAAACGGGATTCCCCAACGCACCCCTTGCATGTGTGTGAGCAGGCGGGGGGGGGGGGGGGGGGGGGGGGCAAGAGGGAGTAGATGGGGGAACTTTGAAGTCTTAAATGGCAATCGCAGATTCGGATTCTTTGGAAGAAAAAAATACATAAATTTCATCTGAAACTTTTTTTTCGTGCAGCAGCAGATGGTGCTGCAACCGGAAAAATCAAAATTGGTAGAAAGTCGTGTGTTTCAAAATGCTATCCAATGACACTTGAATTAAGCCCCACCTCCACGCTGAGAGGGTATTACAGGCAATTATTCCATAACTTTTAATGGGAAACTCCATTCTCAACGCTGTATTCCTCCGACGAAAGAAAAGGGGACTGCTCGAAGCGCCACTGTGCCCGTGTAGCGAACTACGACTTGCCATAAAAGGCAGTGCAGCGCAACCAGAGCTCAGTTTTCTTTCAGAAGCAGAACTGATAGCATCTCTAAGGATTTCATTACGTGAGTAGTTTTTACTGCCTGCACATCTGCCTTTCATTTCTAGAACTGAATCGCAAGTGGATAATGGCTGTTGTAATGAGGAACCCAAAAAATATTTTGCATCTATTATGTACAGAGTCTGATCAGCCACAATATAATATGGAAACTATGAAAACTAGCGAAGAAATTACTTTGTATCACAGCTAGGAGATTTGATTAAAGATATTATTCAGAATGACATATTTATTGAAAGTCACAAGACTTCAAGGTTATATATATATATATATATATAAAGTGTTGACATTTTACACAAAAGAAGACCAAAAACTGGACACTTCAAGAACATTTGGTGTAGCTCAAATAAGGTCTTGCATGGTGCAGGTGGTTGGTGATGAGGAACACTGAAGGAAATGGCTGTTAGTCTGCTCAACGCCACACTGGCAAAGAACTGAGTCCACAGAGAAACGTCAAGTCCGCAGACTGGTCTTACATCTCGTTGTGTTTGATCGCAATCTATTGAGAGACCTCCATATTGACCACTTCTCCAAAAAACAATTAATTATTTTAATGTGTGTATATTATATAAATTTAAAATTACCATGAAAAAGTCATTACCGATACATGATCTGGATACAAAGAGGTGGGCTTTACAAGCGAGAGATGATGGTATTTAATTACAACATTTGCCCAACGCCTCCTCAAAACGGATTCATAATTTTAAAGTGAGACTCATGATTGTTTCAGGGAAAATCAATAAATTCGTCACTCAAGCACAAATAGCGAATAACGAAGAATTGAGGGGAAAAGCTTAAGAATTTGTGGTGACTGTGAATTCGAAAGTTGTATTGACTGGCGAGGCCAGTGTGTTCTAATTCTGACCACACAGGTTTCGATTTGGAAATGCATGAAGGATGAACATTGCCCTTTAGAGGAACACTAAAAGTGGAAATTTTACCAAAACCCCTGAATCCCTTAACATGTAATTATATGTTACAGCCAATTATATCTGAAAACGAAAATTTAAGAGGCCTATTCTGAAAATAACGTCCCATCAGTCGCAAAATGGAAACCACTGCGAGAGTCAAAAATGTTTTATTTGCAAATGCTACTTCTCTGCATAGTCGCCGCTCTGATTTAGATATTTGTAATAGCGTTGTTCCAACTTTCCAATACCCTCGTCATAGAAGGAATCTGCCTGTGCTTCCTGCAAATTCTCTACGCTGATCTACAGCCTGTTGTCTGTGCCAGAACATTGTCTTCATAGCCGGCGGCTCATGCGAGCAGGGATGAAACTCAGGGGCTCTGTTGTGGGTGATCAAACACTTCCAATCGAAAACACTGCAGGAGGATCTTCATTGCCCCTGCACAGTGCGGCCGAGAATGGTAATGCAGAAGGAAACGCATGACAGTTATGTTATGCTTGCTGCATGACATCAGGTGAAATCTCACACCAGGCCCTTATACTTCGCACAAAACGTTATTGTTCTAAGCATCTTTACGTCCTCACTGTGTGCTCAGAACTGAAAAGAGCGACGTGATTAGAGGCACTGCCCAACGCATCTGTGCAAAGCTTCATCGGATTTTCACGGTGGTTTCCATTTCGTACCCCATCGGACCTTACTTTCCGAATAGCCCGTGTAATGTCCCCCTTCCCCAATAATTTGGAAAGGAAAAGACGGCAAGTTCGTATCAAAAGTTGAAAAACATTTATACAAAGCGGATAATATCCTTGTCTCTGCTTCTATGTAGGGTAAATTGACATCGGATCTTGTAAGGAAATGGCTTGAACAGGCTTATATAATACGAATGAAAAATCTGTCTTGCGTATAGATTCATGAACCGGATAAAACGAAAAATATTCAACACCATTAATAAACATGGAAAAGAGGTTAATGTTTTAACGATTCCTGCCAGAACGACCGGTATGATTTAGCCATTAGTCGTATATGCATTTTTCAGACGTAATTACAATATGTGATTACGCTGCTAACTTGAGTTTAACAAATAATATTCTAAAAATTCAATCCCTCATGCACAATTAACTTCCTTCTCCCACCTTCTTCAACTTTTTAAATAGGGCCTATGCATGGTACGAGAGTGACTACTGTGAACAGATATCACCTAACGTGAGACACATGTTCGCTTTTGTTTTCAAAACTTTGATCTTTTTTGTGCCTCCTATCATGAAATTGCTATTGTACGATGTGTTTGGTGTGCAAAATGTATTCAGAATTTCAGTATTTTTTTGATCCAGACATTTCTGCGCTTCCTCATTATTGTCCATATTTACAATAATGTTGCAACAATAATGTACAGATAATTTCAAACACAATTAAATCTGGAAAGGTTTCAACTCGAAAAGAAAATATACTCCAAATGTAGATATTACAAATAAACACAAATAAATAGGGTGATTTTAGTCTGATTTTCTTCCACCGTTTACAAACTCTAGGGACTGATCGAGGAGAGGATACGAAACAAAAAAGGTGTAATGAACTGATGTCCGGAAATGCATGGTTTCCTTGCTAGAGACCATTTATTCAATCATACACTGTTACAGAGACTGCGGTCTAATAGGTGCTGTACCATGCAGTGATAGTTACAGTAAGCATTGGTTCCTCCTAGAGAGTGGTACTGTTCCTCGTACGTCATACTCTAGCACCCTCTCCTGCCATTGTAATTGGTAATGCTGCGTCCGATTCATTTCTCTAGCTGGCTCACTTTATAGTGGATGCGATTCAGCGTTGTACACAAAGATCCCGTTTTCGAATCGACAGCTTGACGACATGGTGTTTACTTACGTAAAGGCAAAAGACAACGGGCGGGCAGCAAGAGTGTATCAGGAGCCTTGCGTAATACCAACTTCTCGGTCATTTTCTTGAAAGAGAAACATCTGGATGTAGTGTATTTTTTTTCCTTTCCCAGATCTGAGAGGGAGACGGAGGGGGGGTGGGGGGGGGGGGGGGGAGCTGGGTTGGTGACAGGTGCTGCCAGCCTCGCCCTCAGGTATGACCGCCCTTGCTCGTGGCAGAACATGTGTTGCTTGTCTGAAGGCCTCTGCACGTTCCCTAATAATAGCAGTAGCATTCATGATTCGACCAAGCAGCTCATCTCGCGTATTCATCTCTCTTTTGTGCACGTCAGACTTCAGCAGATGTAAAAATAAAGTGGATTTGCGCCTTTAGAGGTAGAGTCTCTTACGAGTAATCAAAACGTCTTTGGTCCCGGGTTCGAACCTCTCCACTGTATTCAATATTTAATATTGAATAAGAAACATAAACAAATGTTGGCCGGATACTTCCGGAAGAAGAAGTCACCCTCGTTCTGCCAACGGCCTTGTCGAAGGGAAAGGTGGAGCGGGCAGGTGTGAGGACAGCCTCTTGCCCTTGGGGTGGGAAACTTCTCATAAATGCGGAGGAATCAGCAATGACCAGCGGTATGAGGATGCAGAAGACAGTGGAAACCACTGCGTTAGAGACACATCATGTGTATCCACAGAACATGTGGCCTGTAATTAAGAAGTGTTATAATGATCTATCCGCTGGCAACAGATTCCGGCCTTGTCCCCCTTTCGTATTTCCGAGAGAGGACTGACAGTTTGTGTGTGTGTGCGGGGGGGGGGGGGGGCGGGGGGGGAGGGGGGTTTGACCACGAGAAAAACATTGACTTACCGACGAAAGGGTAACGCTCTATGAATCGGAGCTTTGAATGTCAGAAGTTTGAACCTGGTAGGGAATATGAGAAAACCTGAAAGGACAAATGCTAAACCTGAAGAAAGGAAAATGAAACTGAGGATGAGTTCGATGACTCTCAATTTGGCTTTAGGAAAGGTAAAGACATCAGAGAGGCAGTTCTGACGTTGCGGTTCATAATGGAAATAAAACTAAACAAAAGTCAAGCCTGAAAAAAGGGTTTTCCATTGTAAAAGCGGAGTAACATGTTCGAAATTCTGAGAAACATAGATCTAAGCTAAACAAATTTACAATTTGTACAAGAACCACGAGCGAAGACTGGAAGACCAAGAACGAAGTGCTCTGATTAAAAAATGTGTAAGACAGAACTTTAGTCTTTCTCCTCTACTGTTCAATGACGCAACGAAGCAATGACGGAAATAAAAGGAAGGTTCAAGAGTGAGATTAAAATTCAAGGTGAAAGGATGACGTTGCTATCTTCAGCGAAGGTGAAGATTAATCAGAGGATTTGTTAAATGAACTGAACAGTCTGAAAAATACGGAATATGGGTTGAGAGTACATTGAAGAAAGGCGCACTTAATGAGAAGTAGTAAAAATGAGTACAGCGAAAGTCTTAACACCATAATCGTCGACCATAAAGTAGACGAAATTAAGAAATTCTGCTATCTAGGCAGCAAAATGAACCATTATGGACGGAGCAAGAAGAACATAAATGTAGATTAGCGCTGAGAAAAAGGGCATTCCTAGCTAAGAGAAGTCTACTAATATTAAATATAAGCCTGAGTTTGAGGAAGAAAGATCTGAGAATATACGTCTGGAGCACAGAATTATATTTCAGTGGAACATGGACTGTGCGAAAACCGAGAAGCGAATCGAAGCATTTGAGATGTGGTGCTACGGAGGAGTTAAGTGGACTGACAAGGTAAGGAATAAGGGTGATCGCAGAATTGATGAGAAAATGAATCTATGAAGAAACTGACAAGAAGGACGGAATGACAGGACATCTGTTAAGACACCAGGGAATTTCTTGCGTGGTACTACAGAATAGACACTACACACACTCAAACACACACAAACACACTCGCGCGCGTACACAGACGCGCTGTGCGCGAACTCTTGTGTTTATGCAGGCGTACGTGCGTGTGTATGTGTGTGTGTGTGTGTGTGTGTGTGTGTGTGTGTGTGTGTGTGCGTGTGTGTGTGTGTGTGTGCTTTTCTGGATGGCCGAAGCGGTTACAGCAACCGTTCTTGAGCAGCGGTAAAACTGGGTTGGAATCCGTGACCTGCAGAAATTCTAAACTTTCGCCATTGCATTACCACAGTGTCCTGTGCGGCTGGAAGTCACGAATTTCCACCCCTCCCTTTTATTTCTTTCCACGTTCTCCGCTGCATATAAAAGTTCTGAGTAGCTGGAGTGCGTAAAATTACATGTACAGGTTGCAATAAAGGTACACAGGGCAAACTGGCAGGTCCATCGTTTTTTTTTTTTTTTTAAAGAAACATACGTACAAAAGCAACAAATCAGGATCCTGTCCCTGAGTACAGATAAACGTAGTACTATTAACAAGAATGAAAATTTAAAAATACTGCACAGTCTGGTGGAGCAAGACTTTTAGACATCCTTGAGCAATTAGGAATTCATTTTGCTGGAGAAAAAGACCACGAGCCCTTGTGAGTTAGCAATGGATGCTCGTTTTAATATTTCTGACGACATGTTACAAACACATCACTCTACCTATCTGGAGGTGCGTGTAAACAGGGCTAGTTCATCAAGGGGCGAATTCACCCTCTGCCTGCTGGTTGCCGACTTGCGGTCTGTCTGCAAGGAAATGAGCACGCGCGTAGCAAGCGTGGCATAAGACATTGGTGTCCTGTCTGGGTCAGAAGTGGAATCATTTACATTACATACATCCCTGATTATATCCAATGTTTCTTGTTAACAAGATGTTGGGTATAAAATACTTCTACATGTACATGTACGTCTACAGCTATGCTCCGGTAGCCACACTGCAGCGTGTGGCGTAGTGTATTTTGTGTTCCACTGTCAGTACCCAGGACCCCCTTCCCAGTTCCAGCAGCGAAAAGTTCGCAGGAAGAAAGATTTCCTCCGGTAAGCCTCCAAGCAGTTTGGAATCTATCTACTTGTACGATATATTCATAGTCTTTCACAAGGTATACGTTGGAGTACACTACTGGCCATTATAATTGCTACACCGAGAAGAAATGCAGATGATAAACGGGTATTCATTGGACAAATATATTATACTAGAACTGACATCTGATTACATTTTCACCCAATTTGGGTGCATAGATCCTGAGAAATCAGTACCCACAACAACCACCTCTGGCCGTAATAACGGCCTTGATATGCCTGGACATTGAGCCAAAATAAGCTTGGATGGCGGGTACATGTACAGCTGCCCATGCAGCTTGAACACGATACCACAGTTCATCAAGAGTAGTGACTGGGGTATTGTGACGAGCCAGTTGCTCGGCCACCATTGACCAGACGTTTCCAGTTGGTGAGAGATCTGGAGAATGTGCTGGCCAGGGCAGCAGTAGAACATTTTCTGTATCCAGAAAGGCCCGTACATGATCTGCAGCATGCGGTCGTGCATTATATTGCTGAAATGTAGGGTTCCGCAGGGATCGAATGAAGGGTAGAGCCACGGGTCGTAACACATCTGAAATGTAACGTCCACTGTTCAAAGTGCCGTCAATGCGAACAAGAGGTGACCGACACGTGTAACCAATGGCACCCCATACCATCAAAAATGGCTCTGAGCACTATGTGACTTAACTTCTGAGGTCATCAGTCGCCTAGAACTTAGAACTAATTAAACCTAACTAACCTAAGGACATCACACACATCCATGCCCGAGGCAGGATTCGAACCTGCGACCGTAGCGGTCGCTCGGTTCCATACTGTAGCGGCTAGAACCGCACGGCTACACCGGCCGGCCCATACCATCACGCCGGGTGATACGCCAGTATGGCGATGACGAATACACGCTTCCAATGTGCGTTCACCGCAATGTCGCCAAACGCGGATGCGACCATCATGATGCTGTAAACAGAACCTGGATTCATCCATTCGTGGACCGGGGTTCGTCGTTGAGTACACCATCGCAGGCGCTCTTGTCCGAGCTGATAGTCCATGCTGCTACAAACGTCGTCGAACTGTTCGTGCAGATGGTTGTTGTCTTACAAACGTCCCCATCTGTTTTCTCAGGGATCGAGACGTGGCTGCACGATCCGTTACAGCCATGCGGATAAGATGCCTGTCATCTCGACTGCTAGTGATTCGAGGCCGTTGGGATCCAGCATGGCGTTCTGTATTACCCTCCTGAACCCACCGATACCATATTCTACTAACAGTCATTCGATCTCGACCAACGCGAGCAGCAGTGTCGCGATACGATAAACCGCAATCGCGACAGACTACAATCCGATCTTTATTAAAGTCGGAAACGTGATGGTACGCATTTCTCCTCCTTACACGAGGCATCATAACAACGTTTCACCTGGCAACGCCGGTCAACTGCTGTTTGTGTATGAGAAATCGGTTGGAAACTTTCCTCATATCAGCACGTTGTAGGTGTCGCCACCGGCGCCAACCTTGTGTGAATGCTCTGAAAAGCTAATCATTTGCATATCACAGCATCTTCTTCCTGTCGGTTAAATTTCTCGTCTGTAGCACGTCATCTTCGTGGTGTAGCATTTTTAATGGCCAGCAGCGAAATATATTTATTGTCTCTTCTGGGAACTTACGCTCTCGGAACTTTAACAGTGAAACACATCGTATGTAGAACTCCACTGTTGCAGCGTCTGCCACTGGAGTTGCCTGATCAACTTCGTGCCGCATTCGCGCTTACTTAGTGAAATTATAAGGAAAAGCATTGTTCTTCTGTGGGTTTTCTCTATTTTCTCTATCAATCCTGTTTGATACCAATCCCAGACAGACGAGCGACATTCAAGTATCCGTCGAACGAGGGTTTTGTAAGTAACCTCCATTGTTGATGGACTACATTTCCTGAAGATCGCTCCAATGAACCCCACTCTGGCATCTCTCTTTCCTGCGATTAGTTTTATGGGGTCGTTCCACTTTAAACTGCTCTGTATGCAGACTCCTAAATGTTTTATGGAAGTAACTGCTTTCACTGACTGTTCTGCAGTTGTCTAATCACACAATAAGTGATCTTCCTGTCAATGTAAACCCTCCTTATCTGAAACAACAAGCTGAACTGTTTGCTGATGATACAAGTATCATTATTAATCCAGTAAAAGAAACTCCAGTTGAAAATGATACAAATAAGGTCTTTGGAAAAGTCATTATTTGGTCTACTGCAAATGGGCTTGCTCTAAACTTTGAAAAAAAACACAATACATCCTAGTTTCTGCTGCAAAAAGCACAGTTCCTTGAATAAATATAATACATCAACAGAAGTCAGTAGACATGGCAGAGCATACGAAGTTTTTTGGTGCACATGTAGATGAGAATCTTAATTGGAAAATTCATATTTTGGATCTCCTAATATGACTAGGTTCACCAACTTTTGAAATCAGAATAATTGTCAATTTTGAGGGTATATAAATTAGTAACCTAACATACTTTGCATACTTTCACTCTCTGATGTCATACGGAATAATGTTTTGGGGTAAGTCAACATTAGACAACTAGTATTCACTGCTCAAAAGAAAGTGGTTAGAATAATGTGTGGGGTCCATAGTCGCACGTCTTGTAGGCATCTTTTTAAAAGATGAGGAATTCTGACAACAGCCTCACAGTACATTTACTCACTAATGAAATTAGTTCTCAACAACATGGACCAGTGACATTAATGATTATAATACCAGTAAAAAGAAAGACACTATCCTTTACTCAACCTATCTTTGGCACAGAAAGGAGTAAAATATGCTGCTATAAAATTTTTTTGACAAGTTACCAGATGAAATAAAATGTCTGACATACAGAACAATAGCTTCAAAAATAAACTGAAATCACATCTCCTTGACAACTCTTTCTATACCATAGATGAATTCTTGAATAGGAATAAACAAATCTACTAATACAGTATATGCATGTTGTGCCATTAAAGGGAAATATTAATCTTTAATGCTGTACTACATTAAAACATTCTGTATTATATGTGCATTTCTTTTACACTTGACACGTTCCACATCATAACGGCTTCCGTACCGTGCGACTGATCAACGGAACACGCAACCAACTAACTATCAGTGCACTACATTTGTTTAATTTGAGGATCAATTGTCACTCCCACATCCCCGTCGATCTTTACATGTCTTCCTGCATTTCGCTAAAATTTTGTAGCTTTGTGACTCCTCTGTATACACGGAGTGCCCCGGTTTCGTTAAGACTGGTTGTGTGAAATTCCAAACTGCAATGCTATTTCGTGGCAAGGTGCGGCGTTGCAATCCTCTAAGTTTCAAAAACAGTTGTGTAGAGAGTCAAAGGGCTAGCATTGCTGCAGCAGGTATCCTGGTCCCGAATGTAACTGTATTTGCCTGACACTCGGCGGAAAATGGCAATGGAGCAGTGAGGTACCCTCAAATTTTTTTAGTCCTCCAGCGTTTTGGGTCGAGAATTCGTCGAATTCGACCCAAATACCGAGAGCCAGTTTCCTGGTTGCTTCTTATAACTCACAAAGCGAACATTGTGCGTGATTTTTTGGGCAGCAAATGTATCACAGTCATGGATCCCTCACAGTGTTTGCCAGATTTGGCCCCAGCACAATTCTGGTTGGCTCCCAAATTCAAGTTGGCACTGGAAGGACGCCGTTATGACGCAATGAAGGACATCCAAGAAAATTTTACTGCCACTCCAAACAAAAAGGACTACACTGGCTGTTTCAAAACACTTTTAAAACGATTTCAGCTGTGTTTTAATTCAGGAGGATACTATTTCGAATATGACTTTTATTTACTTACTCTTAACGGAATGGGGACACATTTTACAACAGCATCCTTCGGGAAAAGCCTCATGGACCTTCCGGTGTCTACTATGTCATTTATATAGGCCTATATTGTAAAAAATATTGGACCTGTAACGCCCCCACGGCATATGTGCGAAGTCACTTTTACACCCGAATGAAAATGACATGCTGTGTTCTTTTGCTAGAAAATACTCAATCCAACCACATAGTTAGTCTGTTATTCCCTACGCTCGTATTTTCGTCATTTGGTGGAGACGCGAAACTGTATCGGAAGCCCTATGGCAGTCAAGGAACACTGAATCTAACTGGGTGCCGTTACCTATGCCCATTTGGTCTATTGAACGAACAAGGTGAGCTGTGTTTCACACGAGCTTTGTTTTAGGAACCCGTGCTTATTCCTAGAGACATTTTCGGTTTGAAAAATGTTGTAATATGGAAGCATAAAACTTGTTCTAAGATTCTCTGACCGATGTCAGAAATGTAGGAATCTAGTCTTGGGCGTCTGGTCGACACCCCTTCTTCAAAACTGGAATGATAGTAGTGGAACAAAGCTTTGCCTGGGATAAATAATTTATTCAAAATGGCGGCTGGGTTTTCCCCACCCGCTATGGCGTCACACCCCATTCACACCCAGGAAATGGGGGGAAATTTTGGCGGAAAAAGGTCAATTGGCCTATCGTCACTAATTTAACTTTGTCCACCCCCTCCCATTCCTATGATGTCACAGCTGGAAATGGCATGAAAATATCAACTGGGCTAAACTAACTCATAGGAATGACGGGAAACGGTGATTATGCTGGAGAGGAAAGCAGGGTGATTATTTATTTATAACTGGGCCACATCCAGTAACCTAACTTAGAGTTGTGTAAGTTTACATCGACATACAGGAACCAACAGAGCTGGTTCATCCACCAGAGGGAGCTGTTAACCGCTTTCCCTCATCCCGCACTCCCTGAATTCGTCATCTGTGATGAGCTCTTGGATAGGGAAACGTAAGTATCTGAAATGCGTCCAATGGAGGAGATTTTGTTGGTGTCAGTCAAGCAGGAAATTAATGACTACATCACCTGTAATCGCACAGCAGAGGACTGTGTCCATAGCTCTCTAATTTTGGTTGGAAGGTGAAGATCATGGTGGAGTGTAGGAAGAGTAATTTTTTTTTTTTTTTTTTTTGACTGGTTTGATGCGGCCCACCACGAATTCCTTTCCTGTGCTAACCTCTTCATCTCAGAGTAGCACTTGCAACCTATGTCCTCAATTATTTGCTTGACGTATTCCAATCTCTGTCTTCCTCTACAGTTTTTGCCCTCTACAGCTCCCTCTAGTACCATGGAAGTCATTCCCTCATGTCTTAGCAGATGTCCTATCATCCTGTCCCTTCTCCTTATCAGTGTTTTCCACATATTCCTTTCCTCTCCGATTCTGTGTAGAACCTCCTCATTCCTTACCTTATCAGTCCACCTAATTTTCAACATTCGTCTATAGCACCACATCTCAAATGCTTCGATTATCATCTGTTCCGGTTTTCCCACAGTCCATGTTTCACTACCGTACAATGCTGTACTCCAGACGTACATCCTCAGAAATTTCTTCCTCAAATTACGGCCGGTATTTGATATTAGTAGACTTCTCTTGGCCAGAAATGCCTTTTTCGCCATAGCGAGTCTGATTTTGATGTCCTCCTTGCTCCGTCCGTCATTGGTTATTTTACAGCCTAGGTAGCAGAATTCCTTAACTTCATTGACTTCGTGACCATCAATCCTGATGTTAAGTTTCTCGCTGTTCTCATTTCTACTACTTATCATTACCTTCGTCTTTCTCCGATTTACTCTCAAACCATACTGTGTACTCCTTAGATTGTTCATTCCGTTTAGCAGATCATTTAATTCTTCTTCACTTTCACCCAGGATAGCAATGTCATCAGCGAATCATATCATTGATATCCTTTCACCTTGTATTTTAATTCCACTCCTGAACCTTTCTTTTATTTCCATCATTGCTACCTCGATGTACAGATTGAAGAGTAGGGGCGAAAGGCTACAGCCTTGTCTTACACCCTTCTTAATGCGAGCACTTCGTTCTTGATCGTCCACTCTTATTATTCCCTCTTGGTTGTTGTACATATTGTATATGACCCGTCTCTCCCTATACCTTACCCCTACTTTTTTCAGAATCTCGAACAGCTTGCACCATTTTATATTGTCGAACGCTTTTTCCAGGTCGACAAATCCTATGAAAGTGTCTTTATTTTTCTTTAGCCTTGCTTCCATTATTAGCCGTAACGTCAGAATTGCCTCTCTCGTCCCTTTACTTTTCCTAAAGCCAAACTGATCGTCACCTAGCGCATTATCAATTTTCTTTTCCATTCTTCTGTATATTATTCCTGTAAGCAGCTTCGATGCATGAGCTGTTAAGCTGATTGTGCGATAATTCTCGCACTTCTCAGCTCTTGCCGTCTTCGGAATTGTGTGGATGATGCTTTTCCGAAAGTCAGATGGTATATCGCCAGACTCATATATTCTACACACCAACGTGAATAGTCGTTTTGTTGCCACTTCCCCTAATGATTTTAGAAATTCTGATAAAATGTTATCTATCCCTTCTGCCTTATTTGACCGTAAGTCCTCCAAAGCTCTTTTAAATTCCGATTCTAATACTGGATCCCCTATCTCTTCTAAATCGACTCCTGTTTCTTCTTCTATCACATCAGACAAATCTTCACCCTCATAGAGGCTTTCAATGTATTCTTTCCATCTATCTGCTCTCTCATCTGCGTTTAACAGTGAAATTTCCGTTGCACTCTTAATGTTACCACCGTTGCTTTTAATATCACCAAAGGTTGTTTTGACTTTCCTGTATGCTGAGTCTGTCCTTCCGACGATCATATCTTTTTCGATGTCTTCACATTTTTCCTGCAGCCATTTCGTCTTAGTTTCCCTGCACTTCCTATTTATTTCATTCCTCAGCGACTTGTATTTCTGTATTCCTGATTTTCCCGGAACATGTTTGTACTTCCTCCTTTCATCAAACACCTGAAGTATTTCTTCTGTTACCCATGGTTTGTTTGCAGCTACCTTCTTTGTACCTATGTTTTCCTTCCCAACTTCTGTGATGGCCCTTTTTAGAGATGTCCATTCCTCTTCAACTGTACTGCCTACTGCGCTGTTCCTTATTGCTGTATCTATAGCGTTAGAGAACTTCAAACGTATCTCGTCATTCATTAGTACTTCCGTATCCCACTTCTTTGCGTATTGATTCTTCCTGACTAATGTCTTGAACTTCAGCCTACTCTTCATCACTACTAAGTTGTGATCTTAGTCTATATCTGCTCCTGGGTACGCCTTACAATCCAGTATCTGATTTCGGAATCTCTGTCTGACCATGATGTAATCTAATTGAAATCTTCCCCTATCTCCCGGCCTTTTCCAAGTATACCTCCTCGTGATTCTTGAACAGGGTATTCGCTATTACTAGCTGAAACTTGTTACAGAACTCAGTTAGTCTTTCTCCTCTTTCATTCCTTGTCCCAAGTCTATATTCTTCTGTAACCTTTTCTTCTTCTCCTTCCCCTATGCCGGAATAATCAGCCAATGCTGATTATTTATCAAAATTTAGGCAGTGGCGGGGATCGAACCCGGGACCGAATACGTTTTGATTATGAATCAAAGACGCTACCCCTAGACCACGGGTACAGGTCAAAGTAATACAATCTAAGAATAGACGGGAGGACGATAGTAGTTACGAATCTAAGCATATTTCAGAACCCACATCACATCATGAAAAAGAACACAGCAGATCAGATGTCTAAAAGACTCTCCTATAA
The DNA here is from genome assembly GCF_021461395.2 of Schistocerca americana. Taxonomy (NCBI): domain Eukaryota; kingdom Metazoa; phylum Arthropoda; class Insecta; order Orthoptera; family Acrididae; genus Schistocerca; species Schistocerca americana. Next base: position 92,034,311 of record NC_060124.1, on the reverse strand, counting down.
TCTGAAGCACATTCCTAAGGACGAGAAAAATGGTTAGAATTTTCGTTGAATTTTCGATGTCTTACGAACTGCTCGTCTGTAAGTGCTCTCAAGCTAAAATGGCAGAGGGGGGACAGCATCCCACCAGTATAAATAAGAGGAAGCCCGTCTGCCTGGACTTAACACCCTAAGGAACAAGACACCATATGACACTCTGACATCATGGAACGTCCTATAGATCTCTCTTTCTGCACCTGTCTTGTTAGGACGAGTCTGCACAGAGTCCTATGCTCTCTATATAAGATGTCTTGTGACTCTACGATGTTATGGAGCTTCCTGTGAATGTAGCATGCTGGTTGGTTCTTACTGAATTTACCTGTCAAAATGCTGCTGCCTGTGTGGAAGCCCTATCACTTTCTACAGACGGACAAATTACGAGAATTTCAGAGGTAAACTACTTTTGTAGAGATCGAAAAACAAAAAAAAATTACAGCAGTCATACCGCACTGACAGTTAAATCCCGCAAAAATAGTCTACTGATCATAAAATGTAGGAACTCTTGCCAAAGAACCTTAGTCAATTACATTGTTCTGCCTATTGCCGAGGAAAGCTTGAAATTTTCGGCGTTAAACCGACCTCAGACCAGGCTATTTCACCACAAACGATTGTACCGCCATGCCATATCGCTACGGTGCTGCTGTAAACAATTCATATCCTGCATTATACAAAACCATGACTTACGCACCTTGCTTATAGCTATCGAACGCCGAACACTCCCGCACATACTGCAAGGACTCACAGATCCCAAAAACAGAAACACATCATCCGTATATGGAGGTTAGAGAGCTGTACCTAAGGAAGAACTTTGTCTGTCTGTGAAGATTATTGACAGAGTTCGTTATTTATGAGGAACGCTGGCAGCATACAGCACACACACAGCTGCTACAAATGTATGCTTATGGTTCTAGACCTGTGACAGCTTCCGTTTCGCACTCATTCATCTATACACGTCAGGCTGCCTGCATAGTTGTGTTTGCATCCTGTATAGTGGAACATGTCACTCTAGCGAAATCAAAACAGGACTCCATGTTGTCTCACTCAGCAGCTAAGGCCATGAACCCCGGCCAGCGCCGCAGACTCAGGGAAGGCAACTCTGCGTGTGTTCACTGAGTAATCTTTGCGCGCGATCTGTAAGCGCCAGATTCATGTGGACTATTTTATACAACAATGCAGCGTTCCTGTCACTTTTTTCGAATGTGGTTTTGTAAAGAACTACTTTACGAAGTCATCTAAGATTTCAGTACTCATAATGAATGCGTTTCTTATGTCTAGAGAACCAGAAAATGTCTCTTCTACAGGTGTTTACCCGTCTCGGTGCAGCCAACACATCACATTCGATGTTCTCTCAACCAAAAGAAGACGGGAAACGTGTAGAATGGTATTATACCTCACAGGTGGTCCGGTCTACTCAAATAAGTCACAGATGGACGAAGGAGTCAAAAACTGAACGCTCCTTCAAGCTGTTAAACGTATTTCTCCGAAAAACTGGTCTCCCTGGAAAAATAGCGAAATAGACGACTATCGTCACAGATGAAGTACTAAAGAGTCAACAGCGGTGTGCCTTCAAACGTTCTGGATGTGCCGACACTGTCTGGAAGTGGTCCTCGCCCAAGTAAAATAAGGCTCATGTAGGAAAAACATAAGGTTGAATAAAGGTACCCTTTGGCGCTTTTCACTGATGATACCTCCATACCTACACCTGCTGGAAAGTTTTATAGTCTGTCGCTCGTTGGATTTACTATCACGTGAGAGATATTCACAAAACCACTTTCGAAAATACTGACAGGAACGCTGCATTGTTGTATAACACAGTTCACATGAATCTGACGACGGGTATACTCAAAAATACTTCCCAAACGCGCTTACAGATCGTCGCAAAGATGACGTAGAATCTGTTACGCCATTCCCATCGGTTTTTCTTTTAAAAAAAGTTTCCTCTATTTTCAAGTTTTCAATGTTTGTCTTCAGAATTATACTGTGCAGGCGATTGGTAGCATACCGCTATGTGATGGATATCGAGAGCAGGCACGTAAACAGTGCCATATTCTGGCAAATCATGTGGAAATATGCTCTGTGATGATTTCAGCATAAAAATGTCACAAATATCATGGTTTTTGATGTGTCAAATTGGATACTGCAGTTGATGCCGATTTCGAGACAGGTACATTAATTTATTGACGAAACATTTCTCATCGACTGGGCTCTGAAACCAAATATTCATTTAACCCCAGAGTCTGGAGATGGTCGCAGTTGCCTAGCAGTCGATAGCTATATGCAGGATATGAAAGCTATGATTTTGTTCGGTGCAGGATGTGAACGATGCTCACTACAGTGCGTTTAACGATATGGCATTGTCGTGCAGTCGTTCGTGGTGTTATAGCCCGGCTCGAAATCGTTTTCATGCCGAAAAATTCAAGCTTTCCTCGACAGTAGCATAGCAATGTGATTCAGTAGGTGTCTTTGGCAATTGTTTCCGTATTTCATCATCAGTACATCACTTTTGCAGGTTTTAACTGTCAGTGCAATATGACTGGGGCTTTTTCTCTAGCTGCACAAAAATTGTTTTTCTCTGAAATTCTCATATTTTGTCCATCTGTAGATAGTGATGGACAGTGTTCTCACCACAGCAGCAGCATTTTGATGGCTAAATTCAACAAGAACCAGTCAGGATGCGCCATTCACAGGAAGCTCCATGACATGAGAGAGTCACAAGACATCCATTGTGAGGGGCTAAAGAGACTCTACAGACAGGTTCGAAAAATACAGGGGCAGAAGAAGGCATCTATGGAAAGTTCCATGACGTCGGGAAGTCACGTGCTGTCTTCCTTGTTCGAGCGTTCAGAGACAAGTGCAGGCAGACCATCTTCCTCTGGTTTGGACAACTGGGATGCTGTACCCCACCAGACATTTTAGCTTTAGAGCATCTTCAGTTCAGCGGTCATAAGACATCGAAAATTTACCGAAAATTTCAGCCATTTTCCCGTCTATAGGACAGTGCTTCCAATTCTAGGAGAATGTTTTAGACATCTGATCTGCTGTGTGTCTGTGTGTTTTTTTTTTCACGGTTTGTTGTTAGTTTTCAAATATGTCACGAACTTTCAGATACGAAGTTTTCTGTCTGTGCTTAAACTGTATTCTTCTTCTTCTTCTTCTTCTTACACTCCACCATTATATTCGCCATCCAACCCATAAATGGAGCTATGGACACAGTCCTTGGCTGCATAATTACAGGTGATGTAGCAATTAAACTACTCCTTGTCCATCAACATCTCTTTTTTTTATACATTGCAATGAGTTGTGTCGTCCTCTCCAAGAGCTCAGAACGGACTGAAGCTTCAGCACAAGTGGCGGAGTGGGGAAATTGGGAGGCAGACCAGAAAGGAGAGGCTAACAGCATCGCGACAGAAGACTTTCGGCATAAGAAGTCATGCTCATTCTCCGAACGGCTTTGCCAAAGAGCGCGGAGGATCAGACAAAGGTTCAATGCACACTCTTGTCCTAGGGGTGGGAAACTGCCCCTAAAATGGAAGGATCAGTAGTGATAAACGGCATGACGATGCAGAAGGCATTGGAAGCCACTGCATTAAAGACATGTGGCCTGTAATTGAAGAAGTGCAAACGTGTGAGAATTCCTAAGGGACTGCTGCGGTCATCGCTTCCTAGACTTACACACTACTTAAACTAACTTATGCTAAGAACAACACACACACACACACACATGCCCGAGGGAGGACACGAATCTCCGGCGGAAGGGAACTGAAGAAGTGTCATGATGATCTCTCCACTGGTAAAAGATTCCGGAATAGTCCCCCATTCGGATCTCCAGGAGGGGATTGCCAAGGAGGAGGTTACCAAGAGAAAAAGATTGAATAATCAAAGAAAGGATAACGAGTCGAGGCGTGCAATGTCAGAAACTTGAACGTGGTAGGGAAACTAGAAAATCTGAAAAGGGAAATGCAAAGGCTGAATTCAGATGCAATAGGGATCAGTGGAGTGAAGCGGAAAGAAGCAGCAGCAGAGTATGGTATAACAGGAGTAGGATTCGTTATGAATAGGAAGGTAGGGCAGAGAGAGTGTTACTGTGAACAGTTCGGTGGCAAGATTGTTCTTATCAGAATCGACAGCAAACCAACACCGGCAACGACAGTTCAGGTACGCATGTCGACGTCGCGAACTGAAAATGAAGAGATAGAGAAAGTGTATCAGGATGTTGAATGGGTAATACAGTATGCGAAGGGGGATGAAAATCTAAGTCATGGGGGACTGGAATGCAGTTGTAGGGGAAGGAGTAAAAGAAAAGTTTACAGGAGAATATGGGCTTGGGACAAGGAATGAGAGACGAGAAAGACTGAGTTCTGTAACAAGTTTTAGCTAGTAATAACGAATACCCTGTACAAGAATCACAAAAGGAGGAGATATAATTGGAAAAGGTCGGGTGATACGGGAAGATTTCTGTTAGATTACATCATAGTCAGACAGAGATTCTGAACTCAAGTGCTGGATAGTAAGGTGTACCCAGGAGCGGATATAGACGCAGATCACAATATAGTAGTGATGAAGGGTAGGCTGCAGTTAAAGACATTAATCAGGAAGAATCATTTCGCAAAGAAGTGGGGTACGGAAGCACTAAGGAATGAGGAGATACACTTGAAGTTCTCTAAGATTATAAATACAGCAATAAGGAATAGCTCAGTAGGCAGTACAGTTGAAGAGGAATGGACATCTCTAAAAAGGGCCATCACAGAAGTTGGAAAGAAAAACATAGGTACAAAGAAGGTAACTGCGAAGAAACCATGGGTAACAGAGGATATACTTCATTTGATCGATGAAAGGAGGAAGTACGAAAATGTTCCACGAAACTCAGGAACACAGAAATACACGTCGTTGAGGAATAAAATAAACAGGAAGTACAGTGAAGCTAAGACGAAATGTCTGCACGAAAAATGTGAAGACATCGATAAAGAAATGATTGTCGGAAAGACAGACTCAGCATAAAGGAAAATCAAAACAACCTTCGGTGACATTAAAAGCAAGGGTGGTAACATTAAGAGTGAAACGGTAATTCCACTGTTAAATGCAGAGAAGACAGGAGATACGTGGAAAGAATCCATTGAAAGCCTCTATGAGGGGCAAGATCTGTCTGATGTGACAGAAGAAGAAACAAGAGACCATTTAGAAGAGATAGGAGATCCAATATTAGAATCAGAATTTAAAAAAGCTGTGGAGGACTTAAGGTTAAATAAGGCAGAAAGAACAGACAACATTCCATCAGAATTTCTAAATTCATTGGAGGAAGTGGCAACAAAACGGTTACTCACGTCGGTGTGTAGAATAAATGAGTCTGACGTTCCGGAGTCGGCAAGAGCTGACAAGTGCGAGAATTATCGCACAATCAGCTTAACATCTCATGCATGCAAGTTGGTTACAAGAATAATTTACAGAAGAATAGAAAAGAAAATTGGAGATGCGCTAGATGACGATCAGTTTGTTTTAGGAAAAGTAAGGGCACGAGAGAGGTAATTCTGACGTTGCGGTTAATAATGGAAGCAGGACTAAAGAGAAATCAAGACACGTTCATAGGATTTGTCAACCTCGGAAACGCGTTCGACAATGTAAAATGGTGCAAGATGTTCGAAATTCTGAAAAAAGTAGGTGTAAGCTATAGGGAGAGACGGGTCATATGCAATATGTACAACAACCAAGAGGGAATAATAAGAGTGGGCGACCGAGAACGAAGTGCTCGTATTAAAAAGGGTGTAAGACAAGGATGTAGCCTTTCGCCCCTACTTCTCAATCTGTACAGCGAGGAAGCAATGATGTAAATAAAAAAAGAGGTTCAGGAGTGAAATTAAAATTCAAGGTGAAAGGATATCAACAATAATATTCGCTGATGACATTGCTATCCTGAGTGAGAGTGACAAAGAATTACATTATCTTCTGAATGGAGTGAACAATCTCATGAGTACACAGTATGGACTGAGGGTAAATCTAAGGAAAACGAAGGTAATGAGTAGTACAAATGTTTGATCAGCGAGAAACGTAACATCATGATTGATGGTCACGAAGTCGATGAAGTTAAGGAATTCTGCTACCTAGGCAGTAAAATAACGAATGATGGTCGGAGCAAGGAGGACATCAAAAGCAGACTAGCTATGGCAAAAAAGGCATTCCTGGCCAAGAGAAGACTAGAAATATCAAATATTGGCCTTAATTTGAGCCGGCCGCTGTGGAAGAGCGGTTACAGGCGCTTCAGTCTGGAACCACGCGACCGCTACGATCGCAGGTTCGAATACTGCCTCGGGCATGGATGTGTGTGGTGTCTTTAGGTTAGTTAGGTTTAAGTAGTTCTAAGTTCTAGGGGACTGAAGACCTCAGATGTTAAGTCCCATAGTGCTCAGAGCCATTTGAACCATTTGAACGTTAATTTGAGGAAGAAATTTCTGAGAATGTACGTCTGGAGTAGAGATTTGTATGGTAGTGAAACATGGACTGTGGGAAAACCGGAACAGAAGAGAATCGAAGCATTTGAGATGTGGTGCTACAAACAAATGTTGAAAATTAGGTGGACTGATAAGATAAGGAATGAGGAGGTTCTGCGCAGAATCGGAGAGGAAAGGAATATGTGGAAAACACTGATAAGGAGAAGGGACAGGATGATAGGACATCTGTTAAGGCATCAGGGTATGACTTCCGTTGTAGTAGAGGGATCTGTAGAAGGCAAAACGGTAGAGGAAGACAGAGATTGGAATACATCCAGCAAATAATTGAGGAAGTACGTTGCAAGTGCTACTCTGCGATGAAGAGATTAGCACAGGAGAGGAATTCGTGGCGGGCCACATCAAACCAGTCAGAAGGCAGATGACTCAAAAAAAAAGTGGAGCTATAAAGAAACAAACTCAGTTTCCAGCCTTCCTCCGGCACATAATTGCCTTTTCCCATGTTTCCCTCCCCCTTCGTCTGCTGTGTGTCTTACGTATATTTTAAATTTGAATTACTTCATGATTCACAAATGCACAAGAATTATTTTGTGTTAATATCTTGCAAAACCAGTAATATTAAGTCTTCACGCGACACATGTCACATAGAGGGCGTTCCAAACCCTGTCACACCGAGGTCTGCTGAACAGGTGCATGTAAACAGCGGCCTCAATTTATGTGATCGCTCTAAGCATGTTGATACCAGTGCCTACCAATTTTAATTGTATATTACAGGTATGTTCCTACCAACTGTTATGTTCATACGCAGGTGTAGTTGTGATTTTCTGTTTTACACTCTCTGATCGTTATGTGAAGTTTTTAACTTCTAGCACTGAGGATGGTCACTAAGTGACCGAAAATCGATTTTGCGGATAATTAAACAAAAAAATACGACCAATGCTGATTCTCCTTCCAATTATGTCCATTATTTGGTCGTGGTGCACAGAACACTCCATGGAGTCGCCAATCAATAAACTATAAGAGGAGCAGGTGCTCCCCAGAATACTGATACAGGAACTTTGCTGTCCCATGATCACTTATTCGATATGAGCCATTGTGTGACTTTTGCGATGATTTATTGGAGTGTCATCTTTTCATGTGTATGAAATTTTAAGAAAAATTAAAATTTAAACGTTGTAAACTTACTAGCTTACTGTTATTTTACATACTGCACCTGCTTGTTACAGATGAACCTGTGTGATAGAATGACTGAAGTATTTATGTACACTTTTAAAATTTTTATTGAGAAACTTTTTATTGAAACATCTCTATTGTATGAGTAGTCAGTAGCACATAATCGCATTAGTTTTTATATGTGGATTCCTCCTCGTCTATATTTATTGACAATGTATTTCTCACAGTGGCAGAATTGAACTGCAGTTTGTGTTCTATGGTATGACATCACTTTATTTTACTTTTTAATATGAAAATTTCCTGTTATATAGAGGCTTTCAGTATTAATTTTGTTATTTTTATCTCACGTATATCTTAAAATTACTTATTGCTGGAGTGATGCAAAGATGATTATGTACGTGGTGCTGACTGTTGACTTTGGTATCTTTGGAGCTTTAGTCTGTAAGGGTTCAAGGAAGGATACTCTGGCCGCTTCCGACAGTTTGGGCCAATGGTAGCGCTGCCTGCTCACAAAGCGCGCTGGACCTTTATGTGCTGGTGTGTTTAGCGTCGTAGACCAGACGGGTTTGGTGTTGTGGTACTCGATGCGATGCGACGCCGAGCTGCTGGTTGGTGAGATGCTTTCACGTAAACAGGCTATGCGTAGGTAATGCAGATGTGGAAATACTATTCTGCTAATCAGTATTTCATAATTAAATTTTCATACTTCACATTGCCAGCTTGTTATAGCTAGCGCGAATGGACTTTAATTGCACATTTCAGTACCGACTCCTTCTTCTTTGGCACTGTAGAGGCTTCGAGATTTGGTACAGAATCCGTTTATAGTCAATGAAACCGAAGAGTTTTTTGTGATCCCATTCACTCTTCCCTTCCACTTAGCTTTCTAAATGGTTCGTGATTTGCATGGAATTGCTGTTTTTATAGAGAGCATGTATTTGAACTTTTACTGTCATGTGTCGTATGCGTAGTGTTAGGACTGTATTACCATGTTCATTTGGTTGTACGGAGACAATTATATCAAGTATTAACTAAAAGTCTTCTCTCATTTTAAATCCCTTTCTTACTTATTTCTCATTTAAAGGCTCTGGCGTGACTTACGTTCCACAGACATTAAAAGATAACGTGTTGCAAAAGGCAAACTTTTTCCCAGTAACTGATACATTTGACGATTTTTGTCACATATTTCATATTAAAGCTGGCGTCCATTCATCCGAATCCATGAATCCCGTTGTCTGTACGCATTTTTCAGCAGAGTAAGTGAATTGTGTAACTTAGAGAGTCTGCATTTGATATGCGTGTTTGGAGACAGATGGCAGTCACTGGGTGCAAGATCCGGACTGTACGACGGATGAGGAAAAGCTTCCCACTTGAAAGAATGGTGTACTTCTAGAGTGCCAGATGTGGCCGAGTGTTGTCGTGCGGGAACAAAACTTTAGATATCAACTTTCATTTATCCTTATTCTTCAATGCTCTTCTTAAGTTTTCGGAGTTTGAAAATATTTCGCATGCTCAAGAAAATCGACAAGAAGCACACCATTCCTGCCCCCCAAAAAAACTGTAGCCATAATCTTTCTTGTGGCAACATTTGCAAGCATTGTTTTCCTTGTTTGGGTGAAATTGTATGCCATCCACTCCATACATCGCAGTCTTTCCTCGCAGTTGATATGTCTGACCCAAGTCTCGTCTCCACTTACGAGTCACCATCCCTTTCGTAAGAATACAGAAATGTCAATGATGCAACATATGCTGGTTCTTGTGGGTTTCTAACAGGCTTATTGGTACCCTTACTGAACAAAATTTGTGATAATCCAGCTTCTGTGCAAGATTTGTTACAGTAAACTTGGTGAAATCCGTGGAAAACCACACGAGCGATTCTTCGTTGTGAATCGGCGTTTTTCCTGAATCTTCTCAGACTTTTGCGACCATTTCATCAGTAACAACGCCTAGTCACCCACCTCGCTTTCAATCGTGAACATTAGTCTGTTTATACCTGAAGCACCATGAGTGCACTCCACCGTCAATTATTACGTAGTTTCTGTACAGCTCACCCAGTCGCTGATAAATTTCAGTCAGTTGAAAGGCTTCCGTTTATTTGAATACATCTTTCATTAGACTACAGCCTATCAACTATATACACGGTACTTTATCATTTTCTACTCGGACCAGTGCCTGTGAGAAGTGATGAGTGGGTTATGTGTTTTATTTTAATCCTGTCTTTCCCTTTATGATCAGCAGCTTCTGTTTCGTGAACAATCCCTGTCTTGCATGAAACCCATTCTGTTAGTTTAGCTGTGGGCTAAGCACTGTTCAAGTGTAGTCGTGGAGGGATGAACCGTTGGAATACACAGGGGTCGGAATGATGGCGGGAAGGGGGAGGGGGGATCTGAATCTCAGAACAAGGAGAGATATGGGGGCAGAGGACATTAGCTTTCTCTGTCTTGGCGTACGTGACTTGGGGCACGTACGTGAAATGATCTTTCCCCCTGAATTCGTTGGCTGCTGGAAATTTCGAGATCTTTCGAGAGAGGCTGTCCATTAAAATGGGAGAACAGGAAATCCATAGGGTGAGCCTATTGGGACCGGAAACTAGAGCTGTGACTGGTAGAAATGTGCGCCAAAAGGTGCGTCCTCTCGCGGGGATAGTGAACAAGCGAGTTGAAGCAGCACCCCCTTAATAAAGAAAACCTGCTCACGTTGTTCGTGACGACACAACATGGCGACAGCAGTAGTCTGTGAAGCTTGTAAACATAGCGCTGCACGTTATTGTATCGCAATTTAGCTCGTTCGTGAGTGATGTTACCGTGTGTTAGACGTGAACGCTTTTTGGTTCCTTGGTGTACACTGGACTGGTCGTTCTGTGTGTTCTGTGAAGTCTCACTATTGATATAATGTCGTTTCGTTGTTGTATGCCGAACTATAGAGGCAACTACGATGGAAGCCCAAAAGTTTCTGTTATTAAATTTCCGAAGGATGAAGCAATGAGGAAGAAATTGTTATCAAAAATTCACAGGAATACTCTTTCTGCAAGTTCAAGGATGAGTCTTTTGTGTAAGTTTTTAAAAGCGTTTAATTATAACGAGGAAGAGTACTGTTTATCGTGATTCATTTTCTTGAAATGACGGCCGCTTCGGAGATTAGCTTCCTTACATAACTTAAGTGGGACATTTGAATGGAGGCGTGTTTTTGTAGTGGAAGCTATACGAACTGTGGAGAACAATAACTTCAGTGTCTGCAATTCTTCTTTTCGCTGCCTTAAGATTATTGGAATGTAAAAGAAGTTTCTCACCAGATGTGTTTTGCTTGGATGTAAAAAGCATCGTCTGTGTTCACTGCTGTTTCCTCTTGTTTACATGTTTTGAAGTTCACTGCTTCTTTCTACGTTGATAGCGGAAGATAGATTCGGAAAAAACCGTGGTTGCGCATTTATCTTTAGCGATTTCTCGGCTTTCACAAACTCCCTTTTTATTTTGTGATGATTTTTTGCACTTTCGTTAATCCCACAAAAGAAATGGAAATGTAGTTTCACTTGTTCTACACTCAGCGTTTGTGCAACTACATTTCTTTAAAATTCCAACCTCCGCTATGAACGAAAGAAAAAAAAGTGTACTATAAAACATGTGGACCAGAGTAAGAGGCACCAGTGACCACAAGAAGATGCTTTATAGATAAATGCTAAACTTTCCTGCCGAAAAACTTCTTTCTAACTGCAATAAACTTAAGATGGGAAACTTTGCAAACGAGTGTGATGAAAACCTTCTCTTAAATTGCGATAAGCTTAAGTCGAGAAAAAAACAATAATTTGTACATAATATCTGCTGCTTAAGATTCCCATGCAAATAAACATACTACATCTTTTCGAAACCACACAGACCTACTGAGCAGTAAGTCACAACGCTGGCTGGCCACGGAGCTCGGACTGCCTTGGACTACGAGCGTGACGTCACAGACGGGCGCACAGGCTTTCTTTCTTCAGGGGGTGCTGGTTGAAGACGGGGCAAGCTACAGGCTGGGCGCGCTGTCACCTGTTGGGGACACGCTGTGCACCTGCACCATGAGCCAATGATCGTGAGACAGAGTGCAACGGTTAATTAGTTCGTGATCAGAGCTGGTCAGTCGTCCTACTTCTTTGTAGCGAACACTTACTGAAGTCTATGCCAAAAGTGTTATAAACTAAATTCACTACACCGCCCTGTTTTAGGGTGAACATTGTATTCGTTCTTGTGTTTCAATGGCTGTAATTAGTATCCATCTTTTCTCTCGCCCTGCACTCGTCCCATGAAGTTTAAAGTTTATCACCACCACTAATTTCTGCAAATGAGTAACAACTTTCTCTCTTGTTCTTTGCCCTGAGCAATGCTTATCTCTGTTACAGCATCTTGGATCACGCACAATCATATAGAAGCCATTCCCTTGTTCCCGCAGAGATACTCCCCATGTTTATCACTTGATCTGTTAAGTTGTTGTCAATTCCGCATTTCGTTAGGGACAGTAGCTTTTAAGAACATTATTTGTTATGCAATTAAACTTCCTCTACGTAAAAAGTAACTGTAATAAATCCAAAGGTTTAAATTCAGGCTTTTACTTCAAGCCTCTCAGGTCCATACTGTGCTGCTTGTTCCCGTTATGTGAGGGTAAAGAAATTGTTTCATTTGTTTTCAGGTTAGAAATTTTTCCTACTTCAATCAATCACGTTGTGGCCATTGCACTTACGAGGCACGACACCTTCATCAGTGGATGTGATAAAAAGAAAATCAGGCATTATATTAGATCAGTCGATACTGCCACACACTAAAACACATCTGGTACCGTACACAGTTTACAGTTTTTCGCCAACGAAAATCTTGTTACTGCCTTACTTCATAACTCGAGGGGTTTTCCACTGCACCACACATTTAAAACTTTCATAGTGAAATAATGGGAAACTGCCCATCCTGGCGCTGACACAGTGGGATGCCAACTGAACGGAGAAACTTTCAGATAGAAATATGGCCATGCTACCCCCACCCACTTTGCTATAGGCGCAAAGATAATCTATTTTTTGCATAGCCCTGGTATTGGAGATGATTATCCATATTCAGTTAAATGCTCTTCCTAATTGGTGTTCCTGCTTTTAACTGCGGGGCTGTAAAGTTCACGTCAAGTGCTCAGACAACTTTCTTTTATAGGCTGTAGTAATATTGCGTTCATAAATTATTACCAAGGGAAAAAACTTCGTGTATGAAAGGGTATAGCTTTCCGACACAAGGCATTAAGGTTTACGTACACTAGTAATTCGACTTTAAACAGAACGAAACCCTTTTAAATCTTGGCGTAATATCTACGATTTATCTTTCAATTTTTAAACTTTTTTGTTTTGTAGATCTGAGTGTGGTCACCTCCAATGTGTGGTTCCTCGTGTATAGCGACTAGTGGATAGAACATCCACACGCTGGCTAGAGGGGCTCAACCATGGGAGATCCAACATCTTTTAAATGGGCAGCATTTCTGAGTTGTGGTTCAAATGGCTCTAACCACTATGGGACTTAACATCTGAGGTCATCAGTCTCCTAGACTTAGAACTACTTAAACCTAACCAACCTAAGAACGTCACACACATCCATGCCCGAGGCAGGATTCGAACCTGAGACAGTAACAGGCGTGCGGTTCTGAGTTGTGTCCTGGCGGTGTCTGTAGAAGCACATAGCGGATCGCTCTGAACAGATCCCTAAAGAAGTGCATATATTCTTGCAGGGTGGTCAACCTTAGTATATTACCGAGCGAGGTGGGCAGTGGACTCGCATTCGAAAAGACGACAGATCAAATCCCAGACCGGACCTCCAGATTTAGGCTTACCTTGGTTTCCCTAAATCGCTTCAGACAAATGCCACTACCTATTTCCTTTGCCATCCTTCCTGAAAGACCCGTGATCTACGGGTAGCATCTTTGAGTAATAATCAAAACGTCCTGGGTTCCAGTTTCGAACCTCGTCATTCCTTAAATTATGAATAAGTCATCACCAATGGCAGCCGAGAACTTCCAGTATAAGAAGTCATCCAACGGCCTTGCCAAAGGAGGTGGAAGAGCAGAAAGACATTCAGGGCATCCTCTTGCGCTTTGGGTGGGAACTGCCCCTAAGAGCCGGCCGCGGTGGTCTAGCCAGAACTTCCAGTATAAGAAGTCATCCAACGGCCTTGCCAAAGGAGGTGGAAGAGCAGAAAGACATTCAGGGCATCCTCTTGCGCTTTGGGTGGGAACTGCCCCTAAGAGCCGGCCGCGGTGGTCTAGCCAGAACCCCGTGACTGCTACGGTCGCAGGTTCGAATCCTGACTCGGGCATGTCCTTAGGTTAGTTAGTTTTAAGTAGTTCTAAGTTCTAGGGGACTGATGACCATAGATGTTAAGTCCCATAGTGCTCAGAGCCATTTGAACCATTTGAACCTGCCCCTAAGAAGAGGAATAATTATCGTGGCTGAGATGTTTCATGATTATCTCTCCATTGGCTATTCCTCCATTCGGCTCTCAGGGAGGTGACTGCCAGGCAGGAGGGGACCAGGGGAAAAAGACTGAAGAACAAGCGATGGGATACTATTTAACAAGTCGGAATCTGAATGTCAGAATTTTGAACGTTGTAGAGAAGCTAGAAAATCTGAAAAGGAACATGCGAAGGCTCAATTTAGATGTAGTGGGAGTCTATAAAGTGAAATGGAAAGAAGACAACGATCCCTGATCAGACGAGGATAGGGTAACATCAACAGCAGGTAACATCAATAGTAGCAGGAAATGTAATAACTGGAGTAGGATTCGTTATAACGACGAAGATAGGACAGAAAATGAGGTGCTGTGAACGTTCAGTGACAGGATTTTTTTCATCAGATATGATAGCAAATCAACGCCGACAGCGATAGTTGAGATGTATTTGCCAACGTCACAGGCATAAGGTGAAGAAATAGAAAAAGTATATGAGGATACTGAACGGCTAACTCAGTATGTAAAGGGAGATGAAATTCTAATAGTCAGGGCGATTAGAAAGCGGTGGTATGGAAAGGAGTAGAAGAAAGGTTTGTGGGAGAGTATGGTCTCGGCAGTAGAGAGGAGAAAGATTAATTCATTTTTGCAGCATGTTTTAGCTAGCAGTAGCGAATAATCTGTTCAAGAATCACGAGATAAGATACAAGTGAAAAAACCTCGGAGACACTTGACGATTCGAGTTTGATTACGTCATTGACAGATATTTTGAAACATTCACCTTAAAGTAAGGAAGAAATTTCTGCAAATACACGTTTGGATCACATAATTGTAAGTTAGTGAAACATGGACTGTGAGAAAACCGGAGCAGATGAGAATCGAAGTATCTGAGATGTGGTGCAACAGAAGAATAAAATTAGGTGGACTGACAAGGTAAGGAATGAGGAGCTTCTCCGCAGACAAGAGAGAGGAAGAGAATATAAGGAAAACACTGTCCTCCTTGGATGTTAAGACGACAGGGGCTAACTTGCATTTTACTAGAGGGTGCTGTACAGGGTAGAAACTGTAGGAAAGACAGAACGGAGTACACCCGACAAATAATTATTGAGGTTGTCGGGTGCAGCTAAACTGGTGGCTGTCCGACCATTGCTTAACGTGATTCAGAAGAATAAAGATCTTCAGTTCAGCAACAATAACTTTATTGTGAGAGCGTATCTGACGACGCCCGCCATGGATGGACTGATCGGAGTTAAAAAAAATTTGCTTCCGGTCTCTACAGAAGGATCCTTAATCCTGGGAAAACTTCCGTAGTTATTGGAGAGAAAACAGTACTCGTCCACACAAGCCAGGAGGCACGGAACTACTAATTAACTCAAAAAACAAGGAACATTAATAATAAACATAACGTATATACAAGCTAGAAAACACAGCGCCCCTACAGGTTGGGCGCGGAACTACAATGACGTCGTGTACAGTAATTACAACTGCACAGCACTGCACTGACACACGCGCACACACCGCACACACCGGCGAGCTTGAATTAGCGCGCGGCAGCGTCGCTACAAAGTCATAGGGTGCAAGTGCTACTCTCAGATGAAGAGGTTGGTGCAGGAGAGGAATTTCTGGCGACTACATCAAAACAGTGAGAAGACTGTTGAAAACAATCCCTTCTCCGAGCTTGTGCTCCGTCGCCAATGGCCTTGTTGTCGACCGGACCTTGGACTCTAATCTTCCATCCCTTTGAATTGGTTAATTCATAACGTTTAGCGTAGCGGTTACACAGATGTGACAAGGTCAGTTCGAGGCAGGATGAAATGGAACTCAACATGACATAAAAAGTTCTAGTTCGTGGCGCAAGCCTGTGGATGAACTATTGGCCTGATTGCATGTAGAATGCAGCGTTTCTCTTCCCCGAGCCACTAAGGAGGGTTAGGGGTCGCAGGCCCCTCGCCCCAGTTTCCTTTTCCTCTAGGTTAAGGCCCCCCATACTCACTTTGATAAAAGGCTTAGTGCATCTGGGACCGTCCTGGAAGGACTGGAACGAGAAAAATCCTTGCCAGTATTGGCGATTGAAGCCCCGGATTCCAGTGCCAAAATCTAGAGCTCTACACACTACACCATCACGTCCACGATCAAATCGGCCTATTGATACCAAAAATTGAAATAGGTCGTTGATGTAGGGGAATATTAAACTTTAATGTCCTGTCGCATTTACGAAAAAAAACTAAAATGTAAGTGGATTAGAAAACGATTCAGTACCCTGGTTTAAGGAGCAATGAAACCACTCACCTGAAGAAACTTTGGGAAATCAAAGCTACAGAAATATACAGGTAATTAATGTCGGTGTCACTAGTGATTCAAACGTAAATAATTCCTCAGAAACTGTAAGTACTTAGCGTAATTTACCTAAAGCTAAAAAATCCAATCCACTAACCTCCCTTCTCCAGGATACGTCACAAATAACACAAAACAGATGGAAAGATTGTTTCAAATGCTGTATAATAAATCAATGAAATACTGTACACAATATTATCTTACACTGAGGTGACCAAAGTCATGAGATAGCGAAATGCACATAAGCAGATGGTGGTTTTCTCACGTCCACAAGGTGAAAAAGGGAAATGCGTTTGTAGCGGCACCACCGTTTAGGATAGGGAAAGTTAGTTTTGTACGATATTCTGAGCACAAGTTACAGCCAGGAGCGGGCCGGATTTCAGTAAGGTACACTGACCAACGGTTGCGAAGTGAATGGAGGCCGCAGGGCCGTTGAACCGTTGAAAAGAGTTAACGCTGAGGTTCGCATGGGGCAAGCAAAAGGCAGAAGGGGTCCACTGGCGCAACCGGGGTATGGGGCGTACGTGACTTGGAGCGATGTGTTAGCTAAACAGAGGCGCGCAGCCGAGTATAAATATTTGTTTTCTAACGAGATTCATTCAAGTGTGGCGGCTCTCCTGGACGGCGGGGCGTGTAACTCTGCCGGGCTACACGCAGCAACAGATGGGGCGATAGCGTCCCAGTTCACGGTGGGTCGTTGGTTCGACCCTCTAAGGCCAGCGCGGGGTCCGCATCCAGCCAGGGTGGGCCACTCTTCGGCTCGCTACTGCGGACAGTCGTCTCGGCTCCCGACACGCGCCGGAGACTCGTGGCGAGGGGCCGCAGATTCCGATGCCAGATTGCGGGCGGTCGTTGCCGCCGCATTCCTAGCTACACCAGCAGAGGAAGAAGCAGCAGCGGGACCGGCCTACAGCTCCCGGCGGAGCAGAGCGGAGTCAACAGGGATGGTGGTCGCTGAGCCGGCTGCTGGCGCAGCCATCCTGACGTAATCGGAACTCTACAGCTGGCGAACAAGGCCGGCACAACACAGCACTGCGTTGCATCGGTCGCTGGGGCAGTGGCCTCAGCATTGTGGGGCCTGTAGTGGTAACGAATAAATCATTTGAAAAGCTGAGCCGAGTTTTAATACGGCTCCTCCTGGCACCCATCCACAACATTTGGTGTCAGAATAGCTGACGTCGTCTGTCTAGTAGGACGTTCGAGCCCACCGCCTGCAGTACTGTCACAAGATGTGGTGAGTGCTGACAGAATTGTTCTTTTGAGTGTTGGACGTTTTCTTTCTTGTTGATATTTTGAGTATGGCTTGCCAGAAGCCACATTTTAGATGTTTGCATGGGCGTGGTATTTTTTGTCGTCAGAGTAAGTGTTAGTATGCTCAGGGAGTAACATTTTTTTATGGTGTTTAGTTACTTCTGTGTTAATTTGAGTATGATGTTACTGAGTATCATGAAACGGAGTCGTAGGAAGTCAGTTTATTCTTGTACTTAATCCCGAAACAAAACGAATAACTGAGAAGGAAAGCAACACAATGGCAGAGTTTGTTGGAACCAGAAGCGGTGCGAATTTTGTTGGAAAGAGTAGCACGATTGACAGCAGACAATATGCAGTTGAGAAATGAATTAACATCTAGAAGGGAGCGGGAAACCGCATCTGATGAGTCGTTGTTGCCTAGGGTGCAGGGGATTGATCCAGCCGCCCCAAGTTTGATTATTCCGTTTTCTGGCAAGGCATCTGAGAATGTGCGTTCGTTTGTGGAGGACTTGGAGACGTCAGCAGTGATGAATGATTGGTCTCATGAGCAGTTGTTACATGTAGCCAAGATTAAACTAATTGGTGAAGCGAAAACATATGTATGGTGTTCTGAGGCCTTAAGGAGGACAGGACAGTTAAATCAGATAAAGGAAGGGCTTTTATAAAGGTACAAGAAACAGAATAGCGCTCGGTACTTTAGGGAGAGGTTAAGTACAATGACAAAGAGACAGGGGTAGACGGTGAAGAAATTTGTGGACAGGATAAGGGAAATTAATGAGTACACTTACGAGCTGGGTCAGAGCGATGAAGCGAATAGCGTTCTGTTGTAGGAGGCCGAGCAAAGAGCACTTGTATTTTTGAGAGGGTTACCGCCGCATATGTCACGGAAAGTGCGTGAAGGAAGTCCGAAAGATTTGTATTCGGCCATTCAGCTGGCAATTCAATATGAGGAAATAGACGTGGCAACAGGAGAACGCGAGAGGCAAACAGTATTTGCAACGGGTATAAAATGTTATGGGTGTGGTCGTACGGGACATGTGCAGAGGCAATGTACACAGTCACCAAGGAATAGAGGAAGGGGTGGAAATCAGCAGCGTGAAGGAGCTCCCGTTTAATTTCAATGCTACCAATACGTATGCAGAGGTAGAATGTTCAGTGGTAGGATCCGTAGGAACTAAAAAGTTTAAGATTTTGTTAGACACAGGGGTGCAAGTGTCAGTTGCTACTAACAATATAATGGGACGGAGGTTGGTTGGTTGGTTGGTTTGGGGGATTAAAGGGACCAGACTGGGACGAAGGACTTTAGATCCACCACGTCATAGGTTGCGTGGAGTGGGGGACAAGGAGGTCACGCCTTTGGGGTCAGTGACAGTTGACTTTCGCACAGAGAAAGTCCGATTTAATTCATGCATGGAAGTAGTACCTTGGGTGATCCTAGGAGTAGATTTCTTGCATCAACATCATGCCAAAATTGGCCTTGGACAAGGAACTGTGGAACTTGGTGAATGTTATTTCCGCTAGAGGAAACTGTTGTCAATGCAGTGTGTCGCGAGGCCATTCAACGTAATGAACAAACCAATTGAACCACGTACATTAGCATTAAGGCTTAATTCGCATGAGTGTATATCTAGTGGCACCGGGAAGTCGCTTTGGGTAAGTGTGGAGTCGAATCTACCTGTGGGTACAGTATGTGTTATTGAACCATTGGAGGATAATGAAGATTTGGATTCATTGGGTTGTTTTGTGAAACGTATTGTTGTACGCGTACAGGAGGAGAAAGACCAGCGAGTAGTTCCCGTGAACGTGGATAATTTTAGCACTGTAAACGCGAATTTGAGGAAAGGAGTTTTAGCAGCAAATGTGGAAGTGCCAGATGATGAAGACGGCTGTTCGAGAGGTAGGCGATGCGGTCAACCACTAAATGCCGATACAACTGCATTTCGTGACAAAATTAAGCATTTGAAAGGAGAAGAAAGGCAGCAGATGGAAGAATTTTTATGGGAGTTTAAGGATTTGTTTTTTCCACAAGGCCGTTACCAGCAACTCCATTAGTTCAACATAGGATACTAACAGGGATGAAGCACCTGTTTACCGTAAACTATACAGAATACCGAGGTATTTGCAGCCGATTGTGGAGGATTTCATTGATCAGCAGCTTGCGGACGGTATTACAGAGCATGGTAATAGTTCGTGGGGAGCAGGCACTGTCGTTGTGCCTAAAAAACTTGCGGATGGAACTAAGAAATACAGGTTCTGTTGTGACTACCGATACATCAATAATAAGACAGTAACGGACGCCTACCCCATTCCAAACATATCGGAGACTTTGGATCACTTAGGACAGTTCCAGTACTTTTCTACGATGGATTTGACAAGTGGTTATCATCAGTTAGAGGTGGCTCCGGAGGATCGTTCAAAAATTGCTTTCTCTACTCCTGAGGGTCATTACCAGTACATTAGAATGCCATTCGGTTTGAAAAACGCTCCGGCAACGTTCAGAGGTTGCTAGACAGTGTCTTGAGGGGTTTGAAACCACGGCAGTGTTTTGTCTATTTGGATGACATTATAGTGTTTTCAAATAGTATGGAGCAACACAGACAGCGGTTAAGGGAAGTCTTTATGAGGTTACGAGCAGCTCGTTTGACGTTGAGCCTGGAGAAGCGTCATTTCGCATTCTTGATGAACTGTGGTATCGTGTTGAAGCTTCATGGGCAGCTGTACCTGTACACGCCATCCAAGCTCTGTTTGACTCAATGCCCAGGCGTATCAAGGCCGTTATTACGGCCAGAGGTGGTTGTTCTGTGTACTGATTTCTGAGGATCTATGCACCCAAATTGCGTGAAAATGTAATCACATGTCAGTTATAGTATAATATATTTGTCCAATTAATACCCGTTTATAATCTGCATTTCTTCTTGGTGCAGCAATTTTAATGGCCAGTAGTCCTTCCGAAACCAATAAACGAGAACGAAGAAACTGCCATGTATGTTACAAAGAAAAAATAAAGAACAATAAACTTAATGTGCAAGTCTTGTGGAGTTGCGTTACATCTGGGATACTTCTTTGCTGCATATCATATGAAAGAGAAATATTAAGTACCAAAGACATTGCAAATAAACAAAAATATGAACAAACGAATTTTGCATTTATTTACATATGATTATCTTCGAAATTTCATGAAAGTAGGAGAACAGGGTTGAGAACTTAAGAGAACTAACGATGAGATTAGTAAAACGTAACAATTTATAATCCCCCGATAATGTCAAGAACGGCCGCCGATAAGCCAAGTAATCCGAATTAGCGTGCCGGCGCCAAGCGAATAAATTTGTACGAGACGTGCGGACGGAAAAGTGAATGTAATCGTGAGTGAGCTTTCACGTATCACGTTTCCTGGCTGCATAACACGTTGAAACGGCAGGGTAATAATTTTTTCTTTATATGAATGTCACGTAATCACCCGCTGCTGCAGATAGTTTGAGGTTCAATATCGTGTTCCTAGGAAACTCAGACAAGTGAGTAAAGTTCCAATACGCGTTCGTCTCCGCGCTGCGGTGGAGATTTAAACCATCGTCTTCCGTGAACGACTGCAGCGTCTTATCATTGCAACACCACGCGCGGTAGGAAACTTGTAGTGATGATGGGAAAGGGTAATGTCAAAATAACTGAAAGTGATCAATAACGACGCAGTATCAGTCGTTAGGCTGACTGGCAATAGTTCTAGTTATAATTAAGTTCAAAGTAGCTCTCTGTAGAACCCTAAGGAAATTTTAAAGAAAGAAATTATTTTAAGAAAGAAATTTCTAAGAAATAATACAACTACCTACTACTTTCTGTAGGGAATCTACGGCTTAAGAAGTCACTTTCCAATACCTTTTATGTTCTCAAAGTGTTTTCATTTTCCTATATTCGTACCGGCTTTTGAAATTTGGTGCTTGAGGTACCAGGAGAAATATCGTTTTTGGGAGAGTGATAACAAATAAGAAAACTGGCAATTCTGGTACTCTGCTAGCATCTTCACAATAAAGCCCCACAAATTGTAGCTTGAATTATCAGAAAAGTAATTCTTACAATACACGAAAAGAATCTTTTGCATTCCCATACAGGAGACAGACGCTCCCACTAACCGCCATAAAGGACAGACATCTCGGAATAGCTGACTGGATAGGTGAAGTAGTATGAAGAAAGGTTAAGCAACTGATCTCATCAATGCATACATTTATCTGCTAAGGATGCGCTTCTCACTCACAGTTCTGATAATGAGAGGTAGGAAGTACTGATAGAGGTGCACTTATATACTTCAAGAACTACCGTCATCACACTTTAATTATCTACATCTAAAAAAAGAGAATTCACACTCCTCCACAAACTAATAGAAACAGAGACAAAAAGTACATACCATGAAGGAAGAAGTAACCGTTTCTGAGTGTACAGCCAAATTTTATACTGAATCATATCATGAGCAAATGCCAACGGCTGATTTGAACATCGCACCGAAAGTAAACAGACTAAACCTGCTAGCAGGTGGCTTTCATGACGCTGCAGGAGCCCTACCTACTTTTATAAATGTCGACAGGCTCAAAACGACGTAAAAATATGTAAATTTCTCTAAACATGGCTTCTTTCAGTAACTTTCCCATACATCAGTTAACAACTCAGTAACATTCGAATGAGGTAATTTACCGACGATTGGTGCTCACATGAATACTGTCAACTGACGAACAAAACACATCAAGTGCCACAATCCGTTTTCCAGAAACTTTGCTCGACGGAAGAGGGGCCAAAATAACTAAACATGTGTCTCGGCTTAGATATCCACAGATATACGACTGCTTCTGAGAAAACGAAGTCAGAGGATTCGAGGTTATTTACATACCTTTTACAGAGTTAAACTGTCCAACCGAAGCATGGGCACAGTGGCTAGTGTCGTGGCTTTGCACTTTTGCGCCCCGTGTTTGAAACCAGATAATTATTTTCGTTTCTGGTTTTGTTTTTCCTTTATGTTCTCATGTCCGTAGGAGAATAATACACAAATGTTTTCCAGTGTATATTGAAACGACTGTCATCATTCGTCAATTAACTGTATGTCTGGTGAAACAGTAAAAGAACACAAAAGTGAATGGAAAAACTGATTGCAGTTGTTTTCGGTGAAATTCCTGTGTTGTATCTTAATTCATAATCAGTTGTAACCATCTGTTTCCGGAAGATGAATAGGTTAAGCGTGGTTTGTGGCAAAATTTTTCAAACGCGGTAAATCTTTAGCAGTGTTAACGATGTTTCTTTTCTAAGTGAAATTCATACGAAAAAATGTCGCTGTGGCAGACCTGCATTAGCGCAATGTTCATGTTCTGCGGAATTTCTACGCTACGAATGTTCTTGCGATCGATATAATCCAAGGGTATGCACCAAATCTTCATCAAGAATAAACATATTGACGTAAGAATAAAATACAAGAATATGAGAATTTAAAAGGATTGTAACCTCTGAAAATACCATAAACAACCAGATAATAAATGCTTGATACTTATTGTGAAACCCATTTGTGATTTTACAATTAAGGGTATACGGAATGAGTTTTTCGATGAAAAAAATCGATTTTTGGGTAAATGCATTTTCGAAAAATTTAGACTCTTCCGTTTAATACCATGTATAAAATATTTAGATGACATGAATAGAACTATTTTAAATAATTTCGACACACGATGTTCCGCACCTTGTATATGAGACGCGAAATATACCTGATGTAGACAGCCTTGCCAGAGATATAATTGAGCACAAGATAGTTAGCTTTTCTGTTGGCTACACTGCTAGACAGTTGACAATAGATTCTGCACCATTTGTATTGTTTCCTTTGTGAGTACATCCATGTCATTGTTGTGAAAGTCGTATGTGGAGAAGTCATTGAGTTTTCTTTCCTTCAACATGCCAAGACCTAGTCTGAAGGTATTTAGAAAGTGTGTACATTGGCGCAAGAAAGTAAAGTGTACTAAACATTCGTCTGATTCATCTTCATCAGTATCTGATGTCCCAGTAGCGACTAACCTCAACACTGGTAGTGATACGTTGAGTGATGCTGCTGCCACTACACCGGAAAGTGCTTCAAGAAGAAAACTAGCTGGAATTGAAGAAGAATACAAGAAACTAAATGCTGGGGCTACAAAATATGAGGTAATTAACGTCTCTTTATTATCAGACGTTTTGGAGAACAATGTGTGCTGCAAACAATGTGGAAAATGTGGTGTTTCATTGAAAACAAACTTACATGTAGGACATGCTTATGAATTAGAGTTGATGTGCAGTTATTGCAAACACAGTGTTACTTACTTTCTTCAATTCCTCACATGTTACTGCAGATACAGGTAAACTATACGATATAAACATTAGACTGGTTTATGGATTACGGTGTATGGGAAAGGGCAGGGCTGCAGGTGCCATGTTGTGTGGTGTGATGAACCTCCCTCCTCCACCTTCAAAATTTAACAAACACATAATTGCAGTAGGCTCTGCTGTAGAAGATGTGGCACAAGAAAACATGAAAGATGCTGTTGAGGAAGCAGTTGTTGAAAATAATAATAGCAGAGACTTGTCCATAGCTTTTGATGGAAGCTGGCACAAGAGAGGCCACACATCTCTGAATGGTGCAGTAACAGATACAAGTGTGGACACTGGTAAGGTAGTTGATGTGGCAATACTTTCCAAGCATTGCAGATGCAAGGAGAAAATGAAAAATAAACATGAAGAGGAGTGCATGACAAATTACTATGGGTCAAGTGGTGGTATGGAAGTTGCTGGTGTAAGAAGTATTTATCAACGCTCAGTAAAATGGTACAACGTTAGATACATAAATTATCTTGGAGATGGTGACTCAAAGGCTTTCAAAGAAATTGAGGAACTGAGACCCTATGGTAACGATGTGAAAATTTCCAAACTGAAGTGTGTTGTCCATGTTCAGAAAAGGATGGGATCAAGACTTCGACGGCTCAAGGCTAGCATGAAAGGCAAGAAATTGAGCGATGGAAAAACTTTAGATGGGAAAAATAGACTGACAGATGCTACAATAGATCATATTCAGAAGTGCTATGGTCCAGCAATAAGACAGAATACAGCAGATGCAGAATTAATGAGAAGAGCAGTCTGGGCTCTGTTTTTTCATACAGCTTCAAACAATGAGAATCCCCAACATGGGCTATGTCCAAAAGGAGACGACAGTTGGTGCAAGTACAAGAGAGGCAAGTTAACTAAGAAACAATACAATCACCCTCATCACCTGCCACTTGCCATAATGGATGAAATAAAACCAATATTCCGAGACCTCGCAGATATTAGTCTACTAAGGAAATGTCTTCATGGCCAGACTCAAAATCCAAATGAGTGTGTGAACCATGTGATATGGAATAGACTACTAGAACTGTGTTTGTGGGTAATAACACACTTCACTTTGGCGTTTATGATGCTGTTTCATCATTCAATCAGGGCTATATACAAAGTGCAAAGTTCTGCAGAAGCTGGGGCTCTGTGTAGGACTACAAACTGCCGCAGCTATGCTTTGTTTGGACAAGGAACGGCTCAGGTCTTCAGATAATGCCATAAAAGTATATTCAAAGATGGCTAGACAGCATAGCAGAGCCATCAAGAGGAAGCTGTTGGACGATTCTGATGATACAAGCTATGGAGCAGGCTTGTACTGAAGTAAAAACTTTGAAGCTAATTTCCTGTAACTTTAGTTTTTTTGTGTATAAGGTATATTTTCTCAGGGCCTATTTATATTAGAAAGATGAAATTTTCTGTAGTTGTTCCTTAAGACCTTCTAATATATCTGAATTAAAAGATATGTGGAATTATTTTGTATTAATGGATGTAAATTTTAAAATACTTGTTAAAATGTATAACTTTTTTTAACATTTACAAAAATAAAATATCTGAAAAACTATACATTATTTTTTCAAAATTAATAATTCAGCATAAAAGCAGAACATATCTCTGCGTTCTGTGAAAAAATCAAGAGTATCGTCCAAATAACAAATGAGAAAATTTTCCTAACTTTTAGCTCAATTTAACATTGTAAGCATAGGGCGTTCCGTATATCCTTAATGTAAAGCTCTTGTGACACCCGTCTTGGTAAGAAACATCCGTGTAGTAACTTTCTACAGACATGGGTAGATAAATGAAAAAATAAAATAAATAAAAGGAACTGGGTTTCGAAAACACCCCTTGGGCGCTAAAGGGCTCTAAATTACATAGAAAAATTTTGACAGTCGTTTTCTCTGTAAACGGTCGAGTATCTTTTCGGATAATTCGAGACACGTGGCGCTTATTTTGACTCCTCTTCCACTGAGCGGAGTTTCTGGGAAACCTGGTTGTGCCACTTACGTGCTCTCCTCGTGAGATTAAAATTACGCATGAACAAGGGGAGCTTAACATTTTAATATAAATTCCCTACGTAAGTGCAACTTGTTTGCTTTTTATATATTACTAACAAATATATACTGTGATATTAGGCATCGTTTTCAAGTAAAAAAAGACGCTTCGTTTTTGTGAAGTAAGTGTCAGTGTTAATTCACTTTTAGTTTTGTATCAGAATGTGACGATGGTATTCTGCCTAAAACGGTAATTTAAAAATGATGTGAATAGATGCGGCCTAGCTTGTCAACAATGTCTGAGGCAGCATTGTCGACACATCTATCTTGGGCCTCACTACAACAATATTCACATGAATTAATCTCTAAGTTTTATTTGCGCAATATGTGTCCGGGCATATTGTGTATAAATGTTCAGAATATTATTTTCGGCTAGTCGTTGTTCTGTTTCCTCTGTTGTTGCTGTAACAATCAATAACCTTTATTATTGACGATATTAAGCGTAAAATGGTGTGGAAACTGCCAGGGATATCGCATAATATTTTATTGACAATTTTAAAGATACAGTTACAAACATTTTAGTCAAAAGATCAGTACATAATCTTTTTAAAATTACTGAAGAAAATTCAAAACATGATGGCAGAATATGCACGGAACAATCAAAGGAACCGTAAGACAGTACAATTCATATAAAAATCACTATATGGCAAGACAGGCCAGAAGGCGGTTTACTGCGTTTAGAGAATAACACACTTATAAAAGCTTTTAATCGAGGTAAGTTCATAACAACAAGACAGATTAACAAGACGCAAGCGAATTAAAAGAAAACATAAGGACTGATAAGCTGTAGGCTATTAATAAGCTGGAAGGCAATTCTTCAGTTACGGTTGTGCAAGGAATGCTGTTTAAAAAAGAAAACTAAACACACAAGGCAGTTTCTCTGATATTCGGAATTACTTTTGAGTAATCAACTTACAGCTTTTTAAAAAAAATGATATGAACATAAGTAATAAAAGATATTCTTGCTCACTGGATTTTGGTTCTTCTCTGGCAAAATGCCTTAAATGCCTTACTTAACAAGGACAAACTGTAAAGTTAATTCTATATTCAACTGCAAGGACTTTCAAAATTCATTCACCATAGACTACTTCCGCTTATTGGCGACAAATCAAAATTTACAGTGAAATACGTGACTCCCAGACAGCAGCATCAGCTTATCTGCTCTGGGTAACATCACATTAACTGGGATTGCATAGCCGGTCAGCAAAATTCTCAAAACAACAGTAGTTACAGACAAAACAACAGTGACCAGAACTACAATAGGTCAAACTCACAAGTAAACATAAGCTTAAAATATTTCAGCTGTGTATAATTAAGAGGGCATACTCGGGGAAGCCAATACATCCAGTTAGTACACATAAATCTTATTAATTTGATCCAGAAGAAGATAATTTTATCAGGAAAGCCAAACTACACTATTAATTTTGCCTTAGCCAATTATCTACTCGTTATTGAAGATGAATTAACTATTTTTCCGGTGACGCCAATTACAAATGTCTGACATGCCAAACAATTTAAATCAGCCTCGTTAACTAGTTTCGACACCACAGGGAGTATGAAGTACACATACTGCTCACCATGCAGTCTTTTCTCGGTGACGACCAGTTCACGTTTGTTGCAGAAGTTGACCAACATTAGTAAGTCCAGGCTGCCTTCCCTCCTGAGATACAGTTTGTAACGCTACCGCCCTGCTCGGACGTACGTTAGCTCTATAAAGCCTGTACTGTAATAAGTTCACGGGCTTCACCTTATAAACAAGGATTTTAGTACATTAGTTGACCGCGCGTACCTAATAGAAGCAAGATCGGACTTATACTCAGTCAATAACTACAGTGATGCATCAAGCAAATGTAAAGTATAATTACTCTTTCGCATGGACAAGAAGTACACACAGTAGATGCTACCTGTAATTAACAATTCGGTCGCCAGCCTACTTAGGCAATGAGTGAGTTTTTCCTTGTACAAGTGGGTGCATGTACAAGCATAACTACACGTAGTAAAGTTGCGTTATACGGCAAAGTTTGGAACCAGAAAAATCCACTGAACTAAAGTTTTCTCTTTTAGTACTAATTTGAACGAGCTATAAATACACAACACCACACAGCAATGATTACTACGAACTACATTTTGTATATTGGTCAGACTGAAATCGGGCATAGATTGCCCTAGCATTAGCAATCTCGAAAGTACACACACTACGTCACTATTAAGGATGGAAAAACACTAATACACTTAGGATTAATATATAATTTAGCTTTACTGGTCAAATCTGATCAACACATTTCAAGGTTTGCAAGAATGGACAAGAGAAAGGGGGGGGGGCCTGAAACTGTTATAGTCGTTATACTGAAACTGTTAAGTACTGAAGGCAAATTAACATTCAAAATTATCAATCTATGGATAACTACTCTTTTGTCTTACTTCTGAATAATTTAACTGTCATTATTTCTGTCTCAAATTAATCAAATAACATCGCTACCTCAATCCAACAAAAACTCTCTTCCAATTTAGTCACACTTTTGTTCTTTCTCAACATTTGCAATAACACATAGAAATTTTAGGCTCCTTTATGGCATAGATTAATCTGCTGATAATTTTCATTAACACTAACATTAAACTTTCAGTTTAGGATACTCGGGTTGCACAATACGAGGTAAGGATCCTGTCTAGGTCAGTGATTAGGATAAGTCACGGCTAATGCAATTCTGGTAAAAGTCACGTTATTATTGAACAGTCAGAAACATTTTCGACACTGGTCCACACAGATACACTTCTAAAGATGAAATAAATGTTTGACCTGTGCAAGTCGGTGCGGCGGTTGTCGGGCAGCGAGGTAGCGGGCAGCACGGCACGCATACAAGCACGGCTAAGGCTCACAATACATCGGCACTTTCCATCTTCTTAGCGTCGTAATCTTTCCAATTTTGTGCCTCAGAATATAGCCATGCCAAGTAGTCGTCGGAATCGGTTCATCCGAGGCTCAATGGAATCCACTTTTCCTGGGTAGCCTCCTCGGTACAGTACGTGTACTTCCGACTGTTGCTCGCCTCCGACTGTTATAATGTGCCCGTTGTGCCGAACCGCGCCAGTGTGCCTTTTCCCGCCTCGCCTGCCTCCACCTTTTCCCGCTCCCCTACAGGTAGGGTATTCACCACAGGTTTTCTACTACACATATCCTAATACACTCCTGGAAATGGAAAAAAGAACACATTGACACCGGTGTGTCAGACCCACCATACTTGCTCCGGACACTGCGAGAGGGCTGTACAAGCGATGATCACACGCACGGCACAGCGGACACACCAGGAACCGCGGTGTTAGCCGTCGAATGGCGCTAGCTGCGCAGCATTTGTGCACCGCCGCCGTCAGTGTCAGCCAGTTTGCCGTGGCATACGGAGCTCCATCGCCGTCTTTAACACTGGTAGCATGCCGCGACAGCGTGGACGTGAACCGTATGTGCAGTTGACGGACTTTGAGCGAGGGCGTATAGTGGGCATGCGGGAGGCCGGGTGGACGTACCGCCGAATTGCTCAACACGTGGGGCGTGAGGTCTCCACAGTACATCGATGTTGTCGCCAGTGGTCGGCGGAAGGTGCACGTGCCCGTCGTGGGACACTGTTGCTCCTGGGGTATCGGCGAGGACCATTCGCAACCGTCTCCATGAAGCTGGGCTACGGTCCCGCACACTGTTAGGCCGTCTTCCGCTCACGCCCCAACATCGTGCAGCCCGCCTCCAGTGGTGTCGCGACAGGCGTGAATGGAGGGACGAATGGAGACGTGTCGTCTTCAGCGATGAGAGTCGCATCTGCCTTGGTGCCAATGATGGTCGTATGCGTGTTTGGCGCCGTGCAGGTGAGCGCCACAATCAGGACTGCATACGACCGAGGCACACAGGGCCAACACCCGGCATCATGGTGTGGGGAGCGATCTCCTACACTGGCCGTACACCACTGGTGATCGTCGAGGGGACACTGAATAGTGCACGGTACATCCAAACCGTCATCGAACCCATCGTTCTACCATTCCTAGACCGGCAAGGGAACTTGCTGTTCCAACAGGACAATGCACGTCCGCATGTATCCCGTGCCACCCAACGTGCTCTAGAAGGTGTAAGTCAACTACCCTGGCCAGCAAGATCTCCGGATCTGTCCCCCATTGAGCATGTTTGGGACTGGATGAAGCGTCGTCTCACGCGGTCTGCACGTCCAGCACGAACGCTGGTCCAACTGAGGCGCCAGGTGGAAATGGCATGGCAAGCCGTTCCACAGGACTACATCCAGCATCTCTACGATCGTCTCCATGGGAGAATAGCAGCCTGCATTGCTGCGAAAGGTGGATATACACTGTACTAGTGCCGACATTGTGCATGCTCTGTTGCCTGTGTCTATGTGCCTGTGGTTCTGTCAGTGTGATCATGTGATGTATCTAACCCGAGGAATGTGTCAATAAAGTTTCCCCTTCCTGGGACAATGAATTCACGGTGTTCTTATTTCAATTTCCAGGAGTGTACAAAAAATGGCTCTGAGCACTATGGGACTCAACTGCTGAGGTCATTAGTCCCCTAGAACGTAGAACTAGTTAAACCTAACTAACCTAAGGACATCACAAACATCCATGCCCGAGGCAGGATTCGAACCTGCGACCGTAGCGGTCTTGCGGTTCCAGACTGCAGCGCCTTTAACCGCACGGCCACTTCGGCCGGCCCAGGAGTGTACATTACCTACGTATGGACCAAGTGTATAAATTACAATTTTCACATCTTACAATAGTATTTAACATTAAATACACTTTCCTTAGATTACCACATTATTTGAAATCTAACATAAATAATAATATTCGTTTCAAAAGTTGCTCACAGTTTCTTTAACATGACACGAAAAGAATCGAAAAAGAAATTCATCACATTGCTTATATTAATTTATCTAAATTCATAAAGAGAAAAAAATTATTATATGTATAGTTGTCGTTACACATGCCCCTGTTTCCAGAAAATTTTCTTAAGTCTAAATTTTATGGGAACACTAAATCTTACAATTATACAGTGGTTCCGAATCTTTACTTAATTATCCAAAAAAATTTACACTACATATTTCCTTTTACTCACTGTATATAGGTTTACACTTTTTTAACACATCAAGAATAATTACTTGTCATTTACACAAGTGCCTTTTGCACAGTCCAACTTCCCATCATAACATCACTAAAATAGCAATTTAATCATTTTTTCTAAATTTCTCAAAGAAATAATTTAAAATTCAGGAATACAAACATTTAACTGCAAAAACAATTGCATATTTTGTATACACTATAAGATAATTCGTCGCTGCTTGCTTTGAATAGCAGTCCATTTTCTTACTTACTAAACGAAACACACACACATATATTCAGAAAATTAACTACACATATTTGCTGCCTATTATGCGGATTTGGGCAGTCCTTTTCACTTCATATTGTCACATCTCCTGGATCACATTTGCAATTTTCCATCGATTATTTATTTGCCCTCATTGGTATTTGGCAGTCCTTCATATTATGGTTAATACACTGCCCATTTTCATTTTTGACAGTCCCATCTTTTATCTGGCGGATAGCATTTATCCTTTCTTTTCAGTCCTTTTCTCCATACATTTTTACAGTTACAGTACAATTGGTAATCTGAAACTCACATAACTACATTAGCACACATTCAAGGGTATACAGACATTTACAAAGATTAAATACATTTAGAATAACTTGGGTTCAGCATAAGATACAGCACATTTACTCGTTCCTAGGAACATACAGTTTCAGGTCCACAATATTTCTTACACCTAAAGGTCTTTTGGATTTTGGGTAGATCAGGTAGTAAGCATTGTCGTGTGGAATATTCTGTATTATATATGGTCCATTATAAATATATTTAAATTTTGAAATTTCATGGTTTAGTTCACTAGACTTTTCGTGGGTTTTTAAAAGAACATAATCTCCAATTTTAAATTTTGAAACTTTTAAATTTTTATTGTGTCTTTTAGATCTAGATTCAGCCTTTTGCTTTGCCCTTTTTATCACCAATTCTTTCTTTTGATCCAATCCCAAACTCGTACAAGGTGGAAACTCTAGTTTTTCTTCAATTAAACTTTTACTACTTCTGCCTAACAAAATTTCTTCCGGTGGAAATCCTGTAGTTTCATGATGCAGTGTGTTCATGACATCCTCAAAATCCAATATAAACCTGCCCCAGGCTCTATGATTGTGACTGCAGTATGTTCTACACAATCTCCCGATTTCTCGCATGTACCTTTCAACCGGGTTGCTAGCAGGATGATAAGCTGAGATATATTTAACCTCCACACCATTTCTCTCCATTCCTTCTTTCCTAATTTTGGATATGAACTGGGGTCCATTGTCAGATAGTACTGCTTTGGGTTTCCCGATGGTCCTGAAGTATTCGACCATCCTATTAAATACAGCTTTTGCTGTTGCTTTTTTCAAGGGGTATAATTTCACAAATTTTGAAAATACTTCCAATATCACCAAAATATATGCACAATTTCCCGAAGTCTTTGGGAGGGGACCATATAAATCTACCGATAATAAGTCTAGGGTGTCTTCAGGCAACGTACTTTGCATTGGTCCCCTACTAGTTTTGTTTGGCACTTTGGCCTTTTGACAGACATCACATGACTTAATCCGTTCCTTTACCTTCTTACTGACACTACCAACAATCACTACTACACTATTCAATTTATCCAAACATTTCTTTGGCCCACTATGCCCCAATGCTAAATGAAAATAATCTATGACATCAGTGTCGAACTGGTTTGGCCAACATACCCTCCATTCCTCAGTAACTAAATCTTTCTTCCTATATAAAATGCTCTTATAAATTTTGTAATATTTCTTAATTTGAGGATACTGTACACTGTCAAATTTTACCTTCACTGATTTCCAGGTTGAATCCTCATTCTGATGGTATCTCATATTTTTACATATCTGCTCCATTTTCCTCTTTCCTGAAACCTCTTTCATATACCTTATCTGAAAAGTACCCTCTTCACCATTTTCATTTGGCACTTCACTCATGCCATTAGGCAATCGAGATAAAGCATCTGCCACATAATTCTCAGTACCTTTAACATAACAAATATCGTAATCAAATTGTTGTAGGTACAAAGCCCAACGAGTTAGCCTACCATTAAGTAAACGGCAATCTTTAAGAAAAGTTAAAGCTTTGTGGTCAGTATGTATAATGAGCTTATGGCCCCGCAGATAATTTCTAAATTTCTTTAGCCCCCATATAATGGCTAAAGCTTCCTTTTCCGAAATAGTGTAGTTTCTCTCGTATTTTGTTAGAGTTCTACTTGCAAATGCGATAGTCCTGTGTTCGATTTCTTTCCCTTCACAGATTTCTTGGAAAACTTCTATACCTATTCCATAAGCACTGCTGTCAGTACTCATATGGAAAGGTTCTGATAGTATGGGGTGATGCAAAATATTATCATTCAAAAGTTCGTTTTTCAATTTTTCAAAATCTCTCATGCACCCTTCTGTCCACACAAAAGCACTATTTTTCTTAAGTAAATTATTCAGATGAGGACTATTAAAAACTTGCCCCTTGACGAACTTTCTATAGAACCCACATAAACCTAAAAAGGCTTTCAACTGTTTTCTATTTCTAGGAGCCGGACATCCTGATATTGCACTTAACTTTTCCGGATCCTTGCCAATGCCGTTTGTAGTAATAATGTGCCCCAGAAACTTTATTTCCGATTTCACAAATTCACATTTCTTCCACTTAAGTGTCATGCCCCCTGCTTGTAGAGCAACAAAAACTTTCTGCAATAACTCGCAATGCTCTTGCCATGCTTCTGTAGCAATCAGTAAATCGTCTACATAAATGGTTAGCTGGGAACTCAGTTCTCTCCCTAACACAAAGTCCAGTGCCCTAATAAATACTGCCACAGAAGTACTAAGCCCAAACGGCACTACTTTATACTGATAGCATTTCCCGGCAAATAGAAAAGCGGTATATTTACGGGATTCTTTACTTAATGGGATTTGCCAGTATCCGGCTGTCATATCCAGACTGGTTAAATACTTCACGTTATAAAATTTTTGGAGCATTTCGTCCAGATTTTCAGGTCTGTCTATTTCCTTCTTTACAATTTTGTTCA
Organism: Schistocerca americana; assembly: GCF_021461395.2. Taxonomy (NCBI): domain Eukaryota; kingdom Metazoa; phylum Arthropoda; class Insecta; order Orthoptera; family Acrididae; genus Schistocerca; species Schistocerca americana. The sequence goes on along the minus strand of NC_060124.1, from coordinate 92,000,067 downwards.
AAGTCCTGGCGTCGATAACTACTCTCACTCCCCCATCCCTTTTGTTCACTATGATAAGGGGACTATTATACTCGCTGCTACTTCGTTCGATTACCCCCCACTCTATCATTTTATCTATTTCCACTTGAACAGCCTGCCTCTTTGATATGGGTATCGAAAACGGTCTTACGAAGAAAGGTTAATGCTCTATGGTCTCAATCTGGTATTCAAAATTCTTAACTAGGCCAGGTTTGTCCGAAAATACGGGGCGGTTACTATCTAAAATTTCAAGCAATTCTGCTTTCTGTTCGAAGATATTCCCTCTAAATTTTCCACCATTCCCTTAAATTCATGCCCCTGCTTGTCACTCTCATTTAATAATCTCTGGACATGGTACACCTCGTACTTGTTTGTCAATCCATCATTCCCTTGGTCGATCTCCAACAACAAAGAATCGATTTCTGAATCAAACACTTTCCCACTTTCCTCAAAATTTAATTCCAAATTCGTAAATGTACTATTTATTTTGACCACTCCCTGGCTACAGTCAATAATAACCTTTTCTTTATCCAACCAATCTATCCCCAAAATCATTTCAGTACTCAAGTCTGGCACAACCAAAAAATCGTGTTGAAAGTTTTGTCCTTTTATACTAAATTCAACCAAAATCTGGTTCTTTACCGGCTTGCTAGCCTTACCAGTTGCACCAACAATTTTTACACCTGTCACTGACATAATTACTAGCTCAGGCTTATCACAAATGTGTTCGAAAAATGACTGAGAAATTGCACTTATCTGAGACCCAGTATCAAGAAGTACTTGCAATTCCACGTTATAAATTTCAATTGGTATTATAGTTTGTTTAACCGTCGAATGTTTTTCATTACCGTGGTCTTCCTTGAGCAAATCCGGGTCGACAATAACATCATCCCAAGATATGCTTTTAATATTCACTTCACATATATCTGGCGGTTTCTTGGGTTCCGGGAGTTCAAAGTCATTAACTACCTGAACTCTTCGCGAAATAAACCCTGAGTCGTCCGGTGGCTCTTTCTTTCTTTGTTCTGTTTCAACGTCTGGATTTTGCTTTGATACGTCGTCATCGTTAGGTACAATATCGCAATTAACTGTGTCCCCTTTATTTTCACTGATTTTCTCATACCCTCTTTCAGTAAAAGTATATTCATTTTCCTCTACACCTGAAAATTCATCTTCACTAGAGTCATCACTACTCTCTTCCTCTACATCAGATTCACTTAAGTACGCTACTTTAGCACAATAGGGAGAGTTAGTACATTCATTTTCGTCTGTATTTGTGTATCTTTCATCATCCGAACTATCGTCGGAATCCGACCATTCCGGATCGCTTTCAGGTTCTAACATAAAAGCTTTTCTGAGACAGGCACTAAGTCCTTCCTCTGTATTATCGTCAGGCTTGGATTTCAATTCAATCTCCTCTTTTGGCAAAACGGCCTCATCCTCAGCTTTATTCACATCCACTGTGACTTCATATTCGGTGTAATTCTCGTGGACTTTAATTACTTTCAGGTAATCATCTGCCCCTTCTCCACGGTGCCTCTCGGTAGCAGCTCGTACTATTGGCGGACTGTTAGCAGGAGTTATTTCTTCGTCAATGCTGAGGATTTCATCCTCCAAATCCTTCCTATCATTAACCTTCCTCCTATCGGCAGCACGCGTACTTTGCGCGGCGCTATTTATTCTTCCCTCTTCAAATTTGGGCCATGTCACTTTATGGACGTCCCTACTATCTCTCTTTCCACCAACTAATTTCTTCGCCTCATACTCCCTTTTAAAATCCTCCCACTCACATTGCTTTAGGCCCTTGTACAGATCATCGATCTGCACACGCCAATCAGTTACTTCTGCTAATTCATCCTCGCCTTTTATCTAATTGCAAACACTGCTAACCGCACCTCTCTGTGTATTCACAGTTTCATTTATTGTTTCCTTTGCCACGGAATTATCACTCGTAAATTTTTCCTTAGCTCTGACGGCTATGTTCGTATCTACTGCTGCCGTATTGCTAGCGGCTTCTTTCCGAACAGATGTTCTGCTAGACTGGGCCGTTGCCCTCTGATGCTCCACTCGCCTGTTAACATGTAGCGCTCTGTGCGGCAGAGATGATTCATTCTGGCTCGCACCTGACGCTTGTTTCGCCACAACACGTCGCGGCGTTCCATGACTGTCCCTATCCTGTCTCATTACATTACGGTCGGTCCGGTATCTTTTCTTAAATCGGGGCCGGTATGTATTGTCCGCTTCCGTTTGGCCCGCAACGTTCGCGGAAATTAGTTTCCCGCGTCGTTATTATTTTGCGCGGTACACCCTCTACCGCGACCTGAATTATTTCCTCTGCCTCTTCCTCTGCCTCTTCCTCTCTGTATTATATTGACGCGAAATCCATCGCCGTCATTTCTTTCGTCATTGTTTCGATTATTACGGTCACCAAAATTTTGATAATTGGCACGACTTTCGCGCCAATGATCTTCGTCTTCGACTCTTTCGAGAAATGCTTGGAAGCTGCGATGATTGCTTCCTACATACCTCTTTGAATCTTCTGGAAGCTTTTTATATAGTTCCCAGATAATTTCCGAATCTGATCTTCTACCTCTTAAGTGTGTCAATTTTCGGTACCAATACTCACAGAAATCTTTCAAAGAATTTCTGCCCCGGTTATCATGCTGTTTGGCCATGATAAACTCGCGCCATAAATGGTCCTGCTTTTGTTCAGACCAATATTCTTCCGTAAATCTTTGCCTAAATTCTTCGAACGTCATTCGTTCGGTATTTAAATTTATTCCCCAGCGCTTAGCATCACCCGCTAAGGCGCTAATTACTACGTTTATCTTTTCCTGATCAGACAAGTGCTCAGGAAATACTCTCTCGCAATTTTTAATAAAATCTAACGGATGCCACCCGTTATGTTTCTTGGCTGGATCGAAGCGTTCCTCGCCTTCTAACAGCTTCGTAATTGGTGTGCCATTACAGACAACACCAGGCCTATCTTTAATTTTGCTCTCCAGATCGAAAATTCTGCCTTGAATTTTCGTAGTATTTTGTTCACAATTTTGAACACATCCGGTTACTTTTTTACTTAAATCCCTTTCAGTGTCTAAAACTACCTTTTTCAATTGTGATATCCCGTGTTGACATTCGTTTACGATCTCAGTTTTGAGACCGAAAACTTTTTCGTCTACCTTAGTTTCAACCAAAGGTTCTACTTTCTCTTGGATGTTGTGAATTTCAACATCGAATCTACTATTAATGTTTCCAATTTCCTCCTGCATAGTATCCATATTTTTGTTAATGGTATCAATTTCAAGTTTCAGAGTATTTACCACAGAACTTAAATTACCCACTTTTTGGTCTACCTGTTCTATTTGTTTACTAATTTTAATTCCCTGTCCTTCGACCTGTGCTTTAATTTGATCCACCTGTGTTTTGAGTTGCTCGTCAACGTGTGTTTTGAGCTGATTAACCTGATTGCCGACTTGTTTTTGAAGTTGCTCATTCTGTGTTTTGAGCTGCTCGGCAACGTGCGTTTTAAGCTGCTCATTCTGTCCTGCAATTTGTTTAGTTAATTGTTCAAATAAGTCGTTCATGCTTAAAATTTTTACACTGTTTTGTTCTACGGAATCCGTGTGTTCCGGTTCTACTTCATAAGTTTCTTTCGGTTCTTTCTTTATCTGTGGAGAATTAAACATGTCAGTGGATTCATTCACATAACCACTATCATCTACAAAGTCATCTTCTACATCCTGTTTTCTTCCTTGCTGTGTCCGAGGCGATCTCAACCTTTCAATCTGTTCATTGACATGTTCGTGGTATTGTATGTACGCCAATTGTCTTCCGCTAACGCCATCTGTTACCTGGCCGCGTAAACTCCGGCTACTGCCAGCCGCATTCTCCATTTCGCTCGGCGCACCTACCCCGTCTACGTTTCTGTCCATACTAAATGCCAACTATACCACACTATTATACTTGACTCACACTGTAGTTTATTTTACTGACTTTTATTGCTATTCGTGCCACTGAACATCCACTGTTCGATCTTTACATTAATTTGTAACTGACAACAACTGGATGTCCTGTCACCGGGAAGCCACTTGTAACGCTACCGCCCTGCTCGGACGTACGTTAGCTCTATAAAGCCTGTACTGTAATAAGTTGTAAGTAGGCTGTTTAGGTTTTTTCATTGGTAACGCCACCTCTGTATGAAAATCACTGGCTGTGCTGTGGGCAGTCTGTGTCTGCTTTGCATTGTTGTAATACTCGCCATTGTAGTGTTGGGCAGCGGCAGCTGGCTGTGAACAGCGCGTAGCGTTGCGCAGTTGGAGGTGAGCCACCAGCAGTGGTGGATGTGGGGAGAGAGATGGCGGAGTTTTATAATTTGTCATGAACTGATATATATATTATGACTTGTGATGATATTAAGGTAAATACATTGTTTGCTCTCTATTAATATCTTTCATTTGCTAACTACCCCTATCAGTAGTTAGTGCCTTCAGTAGTTTGAATCTTTTATTTAGCTGGCAGTAGTGGCGCTCGCTGTATTGCAGTAGCTTGAGCAGCGAAGATTTTTGTGAGGTAAGTGATTTGTGAAAGGTATAGTTTAATGTTAGTCAGGGCCATTCTTTTGCAGGGATCTTTGATAGTCAGATTGCGTTGCGCTAAAAATATTGTGTGTCAGGTTAAGGACAGTCCTGTAAAATTGTTCTAAGGGGACGTTTCATATGTCGACCCTTAGCCTAGGATACCTCACTGGAATCTTCTGATTTTTCTTGTAGTTTGTGTAATTAGTGTAGCTATTGTTTATTGCTAGCGCGTACTTATAGAGAGAATTTCCTTTGTAGTTGTAGTTTTCATTGTTGTACAGTAAAACAGTTGTGGCATGCATGTAGATTTGCACCAAGTATTTCGCAGCTGCGCTGGCAATTAAGTAGACATTATTTCCATTGCTATGTTATTTTATTTTTGCTCTTCAAATTGTGCTTTTCTGTGTTGTCGTGTGAAATATTGTGACAATAATGGCGTGTGAAAAACGTAATACTAGGCTCCAAAGTAAACTGAGAAATGACAGTGAAGACGAAAGCAGTGTGTTAGCGCCGCAGAGTAATGAATTAACAGACATTCAAAGTAGTAATTTGGTAACTGTGCATAGGGAAATGGAGCGGGCTGCAAACAATGGTGTAGACAGTGAAACAGGTAGTGAACAGGGAAGCATTATCGATCGATCGGTCGGCAACAGCTCGCCTCAGGAATCCGAAATGACAGGACACAATTTCGCAAATACTGTAGATTCAGGTTTTGGGTCATCACCGTTTTCTCAAATAAGTCAAGACGCATTTTCTGCTTGTCAAAATGTGAATGTTGCCGGTGCAAATGCACTGCCGAAAAGCGTAGAGAAACAGATTCCAGACACTAATACATTATTATTGCAATTAATGCAACAAATGGAACAAAATCAGAGACAAACACAGCAAAAGCTTGAAAAGTTAGACACAATGGAACAACACCAGAGACAAACACAGCAACAGTTAGACACAATGGAACAAAATCAGAGACAAACACAGCAACAGCTTCAAAAGTTAGACTCATTGGAACAAACTCTTGAACAAACGCGTGAAGATTTAACTACTGAGTTACATCACATTGAAACGAAATGTCAAAAAGTCTGTAATGACGTAAAAACACAAATTTGTGAGCATTTCCAACCTATTTTTTCGCGGCATGAAAATGCATTACAGAATCACGAAGCAGCCATAAAAGAACTGCAAATTATTGTTCATGAAAATCATGAGACCTTGCAAGCTAAATTTGACTCAGTTGCATCTACCGATTCGGTTACGCAACTTGCAAAAACTCAGGATAACTTAAAGGACACAGTAGATTCGATTTCAACACAAATGGACACTCTGAAACTTGGTTCAGAAAAACACACTGAGGAAATAAGTACACTATCGGATAAAGTAGCCGAACTTTCAGATCAGTTCACTAACTTATCTACAAAGGTAGATGATGATCTGAATGACACAACACCTGTAGCCTTCACTGACACAGAAGAGTATGAACAAATAAGAAAATTCAAACAAAATCAGAATCAAATTAATACACAACACCAAAGAGAAATCCGGGAAGTACAAGATCAGCTGACACAGGTAATACAAGAATTACGTATTTCAGAGGACACTCGCGCTCCAACACGGGAAGAGGGACTTAGAAATACGGAAAAGACGCAAAATAATAACACAGGGCATTTCGGAAGTTATGAAAGAAACTGGCAATGTGCACCGAATTTCGATATGGAACCGCCGACACGACGTAACAATGACCGACATGCGACTCGCCGACATGACGATTTTGACTATAAGCTGTTCATTACTACACGTAAATTCAAAACATTTAAGAATTCTGGCAACGACATTCATCCACAAGCATGGCTCCATCAATTCTCGCATTGTTTTCCTCCCAACTGGTCGTTGGAACACAGATTAGAATTTATGTGTGGCTACTTAGAGAATGAACCAGCTGTAAGAATGCGATCGGTAATTCACGATTGCCACAGTGAAGGAGAGTTTTACCATGCCTTCCTCTCAGCATATTGGTCTCAAGCCACACAAGACCGTGTAAAACATAGCATCATAATGATGAAACGTTTCGAACAATCTGAATTTTCCAGTCTTATGAAATATTTTGAAGACATGTTGCATAAGAATCAGTATCTTTCAAACCCATACAGCCCCTCAGAACTCATCCGCATTTGCTTAATCAAACTGCCTGAACATTTACGACATATTATTTTGGCAGGACGTTGCAAAGACGACATTGAAGCATTTCAGGGACTCTTACAAGAATTAGAAATTGACACTGACAATCGCGGAACGCGAAACCAGGAACACAACAATTACAGGTCACATCCGTCGCAATTCCGCGATGAAAGAAGTAATAACTTGACACGACAAGGCTATTCTCACAACACAAATCGTGACCAAAACAGACACCACCCGTATGACAACCGTTGGCAGAGTAGTAATAACTACAGGGAAAGATCACCTCTCCGTGGTAATGACTATCACAGAGACAATCAGAGAAACAGACAATATGGGAACCAAAACAATCATTATCAAGGGAGACAGAATAACTTTAGACGCAACGGTCCAGCGCGCAGTTACGATTCAGGGAGAAATTCTCCACCACTTAACCGACAAGAAAGAAACTACAGGAACTATCGACATGACGACAGACGATGTGATCGTAACGACAGACCTGAATTGCATCAGAACTGGCGGGATTTAAACAGGGCAGGGCCCTCTCGTCACGGTGAATTTGTAGAAGTTAGGTCTCCAAATCCCAATAACGACGCTCGCCAACAAAGAGACAATAGGCAATGACTCACACCGCTGGCAGCCACAAAACGTTCTTATGACACTAACGACGCAGCTGCCGTAGCTAGTAATTACGTAAAAATGGAAGACATTAGGGACATCTTACTCCAAGAACACGACGTAAAACATAACAACATTGCATATCCTGTGATTCACATTACAGTAAATGACGTAAAATTTACGGCAGTACTTGACTCTGGCAGTCCCATCTCAGTAATTAGTGAAACAGCCTTTAGCAAATGCAACAAATCGAACGATTGCCCCACACTTCCGTTACGTAAGATTAAATTACAAGGTGCAATCTTTGGAAAAAGTGTAGATGTACGCCAACAAACCAACTTAGAATTCTTTTGTCAAAGCCACAGCTTCTCTACGAACTTTCTTATTGTTCCATTATTGTCGACGGAAATTATACTGGGAGTAGACTTTTTGAATGAATTCAAAGCAATCTTAAACTTTCACGATGCTGAAATAAGTTTAGAGAAAGAAGGTAAGTCAATAGCTTTGAAATTTGAAGACTGGCTCTCAAACCATGATGAGGAAATTAATCGGCTTTACGTTCTGTTAGACAACAGTTCGGAATTTTCTACGGAACTAGACACTAACAATCACTCTGCAAGAACTGACAGGGATGACATCGATGGCATATTTGAAATTAATGAGTTAATTCAGAATAAAATTCAAACAATTGAGAATTGTAATGACACTGATAGGCAGGACCTTTTTGAGATTTTACAAGCACATTCCACAGTTTTTACTCATAAAACAGGAACAATCAAGGGATTTCAATACCAATTTCGTGTTCGTGAGCATACTAAATTTTGTGTTAGACCATATGTAATTCCAGCACATTATAGGGACCGTGTTAGAACAGAAATACAATCTATGCTTGACGAGGGCATTATTGAGCCTGCAGTAAGCTCATACAACAATCCATTACATGTTGTTGAGAAGAAAAATGGATCGATCAGGCTTGTCTTAGATTCGAGACAAATCAATACGATCATTATTCCTGAAACAGACAGGCCGCAAACGTTAGAAGAACTTCTTCAAAATTTTAATGGTGTAAAAGTGTTGTCTTCCATTGATCTCAGATCCAGCTTTTATCAGATCGAACTTCATCCAGAATGTAGAAAATACACAGCTTTCCTTTGTTTCGGCGTTTGTTATCAGTTTCGGAAACTTCCTTTTGGTTTGAACATTTCTTCGGCAGCATTCATTCGTGGGTTAAATTCCATATTACCTGAGTTCTTAAAACGTCACATCACCTTGTATGTGGACGATATTCTGATAGCAGAAGCTTCATGGGAACAACATAATCGCATCCTCAACAGTTTGTTACGTATTTTTGCAGAATCTGGAATCACAGTTAACTTGGAAAAGTCTGAATTCGATAGGTCAAAGGTGAAGTTTTTGGGACATATTATTTCTTCTGAAGGCATTCAGCCGGATCCTGAAAAGTTAGAAGCAATCAGAGCCATTCCAGTTCCATCCACAAAAAGACAAGTCCGCAGTTTTCTAGGTCTCGTAAATTTTTACCGTCGTTTTCTGAATATGCAAATTCTTGTTACACCAAAACTTTGTTCTCTCACTGGAAAAAATGCTATTTGGAACTGGGACGAACAAGCACAGTTGGAATTCAATTCTTTGAAAGAAGCGTTACTTCACGCGCCAATCTTAGCTCATCCAGATCTGTCACAAGATTTCTGCCTTAGCACGGATTCTTCTAAAGTCGGTCTTGGTGCCCATTTATTTCAAGAAGCCATAGAAAATGACACTACCGTTCAGAAAACCATTGCTTTTGCTAGCCGAGTGCTAACAAAATCTGAAAAAAATTATTCCGTTACTGAATTAGAAGCTTTAGCTATCGTTTGGGCATTTAACAAATTCCGTTTCTTTCTTTCTGGTAAGCACGTAAAAGTATACAGTGATCATCGTGCATTACAATTTCTTATGTCTTCAAAATTAAATCATGACAGGTTAAAACGTTGGGCATTGTTTCTGCAAGAATTCCGCTTCACAGTAGTCTACATTCCCGGCAAGGAGAACATTGTTGCGGACGCATTGTCACGCGCACCGGCTGGGCTTGAGAAAAGTACCACAGAAGGCAACCTCGAGAAAAATTTCAGTATTCTTTACATTCAGAAAGTCGCCTTTGAAAACTTCGTCACCACATCTTTAAAGGACATTGCTCATGAACAAGATAAAGATCCGATTTGGAAAGACATCAAGAGCAAATGGCATGAAAAGACACACACACAGATTCGGCATTATTACCTGGTTAGAAACAACATACTCTTCAAACGCTGCACTGTTGATGACAAGCTATGGGTACTTTGCATTCCTGACGATTTTGTTAATAAGCTCATTTGGTACATTCATTTCAGCTACGCACATTTTGGCGCACGGAAATGTTATCATATTCTTCGAACGACTTGTTATTTTAACAATATGGAAAAGCGAATTCGAAGAGTCTTGTCTATTTGTAAACTTTGTCAAAAGGCGAAACCATCCACTGTCTCACATCGTGCTCCGTTGTTTCCTATTATTCCTTCTAAATTAAAAGAATTTGCGGCTGTTGATCTCTTGGGACCGCTTGTCAGAACATCTAATGGATTTTCGTACGTTCTAGTCGCTGTTGAACTTACTTCAAAATTTGTTTCTTTCACACCGTTACGTAAAGCCACTGGACGGTCTGTATCCAACGCCTTTGTTAAAAATTTCTTACGTGAAGTTGGACACGTTAGCAAAGTCATTTCAGATAACGGACCTCAATTCAGATCTGCTGTTTGGTCACGCATGCTTCGCAACCATAAAATCAAACCTGTTTTTATTTCATTGTACTCACCACATTGTAACCCGTCTGAACGGATTATGAAAGAAATCAATAAGCTTTGCAGACTTTATTGTCACAGAAAGCATCAGCATTGGGACAGATATTTACACTTATTTCAAAATGTGCTGAATGAAATGCCTCATGATTCCACTGCTTTACCACCTACTCTTGTACTAAAGAATGAAGAACCACCGAACAGAATCAGAGAGCTTGTACCTTTCCCAAATACACGTAAACTTCGACACAAAGACATAATTGATTTGGCTCTTAAAAATATAAAATCTGCAGCAGACAAAAGGAGAAAACTACACGGTAAAGCAAATGCAAAGAAGTTGTATATTGGTCAGAAAGTTCTCATTAAAGCTCATTCATTGTCACATAAGAAGAAACACTTGAGTCACAAATTCTTTCTAGTTTACAATGGACCTTACAGAATCCGACGTATACCACATGATAATTGCGTTGAAGTTGAAACTCTGCGTACTAGGAAGAGTAAAGGTTTACACCACATTTCACATGTAAAACCATTTATTGACAGATAATCTGCCTTTTAACTTTGTCTTTGCCATAAAACGTTTCACTTCACGTTACTAGTATGCTTTAGAAACTGTTACCATGCAACAATGTTTGAAGTTAAATATCCAATCAAGAACCAAGAGAACTTATTTAAACAGAAATGACGAATGCATTGTTATAGTAAACAGACGTCACAGTGTTATTGTGTGTGTACATTCTTGCTTGTTTGTTGCACGATTACGTAACGACTATAAGGCTCACATACTTAGAACATTTACCAGTACTGCTAATGAGATTTTAATGCAACATTTTGGTTTATTTGAAAATACATTCTGAATTTAAAGTGCTTTCTGAGAGATACCAGATGACACAGAGGTTAGTTTATGTGACAGCTACACGATTTTTATCACGACGCTACTAATGAGTGACAATTTACAATGTTGCTTTTGCGGTGTATCTGTTTTATATCTGCACAGTTTTCTGAATTCTTCTGGAAATCAAAACATGTTTTATTAGTAACTTTTGTGGTATAGCTACAAGGAGACAGCCTTTTCCATAGCACAACAATACGTTACAGCACAGTACTTTCATCATCACAACAATAAGCGTAATAACTAAGATATCTCTACGCAAAGCATTTCACTTTTGTTTATCATGAGGTAAGTACATTGGCTTCTGCAGAACTTAGCTTTCGGAGGAAAATAACTACGACACTTCCACAGAGATTATCTTACAACAAGATGCACATTTAGCGCTACAGGACACGCATTTCAGTGATCAATTTTATACTTAAAACATTTATTTTTAAAGATTTTTGAATTACAAAGAAAGTTTTCCGTGATATATTTCATTCCATTGGTGTAATCTGTAACACCTGAGGGTATAATTACATTAATCCTCAGGGGGGTACGCGCTTACTTTGTGTACCATGTGTTTGGCAAGCACAAGGAGCCCTAGCTAATATGGTATTTGCTTATACAACTTTACACATTGGTACCATATTTCTCTAACACACAAATTACACAGCTATCTGATCATTTAACTGAGAGATAAACATGTTTTTTACTACGTCAGAGACACATGTTTACGTAATTACACCGTTGGATAACTTCACACTTATGAAACTGTATTTTGTCTGTACTTTGTAAACTGCTCATATTTTTCGGAATCATTGTGATACTATGAGAGCTTTGAATGACGTATTTCGTATGGAGTCATGATTTTTAAAGTACGTTTCAGGCAGATGACACTTTTGACATGAGCAGAGAATTATTTTAGGCTTAGAAATTATTACGACGATTTTAAGATTTGACTGAAGTGTTATGATGTTATTATTACGACGACGATGTGTACTATGCTGTTGAGGTATGTTTATGATAAATAAGCTGATGCTATATGAGGAATCTGATTATGCTATGTAGCTATTATGATGAAATATTGAAGACGTGTTGATGAATATGAATATGTATATGTATAATGAGGTAAGGAATAATGAGTAGTGTTTAGGGACTCTGATTTATGAAAAGGATGTTGGAAACCAAGAAACGTACTTTAAGAGTTATGAAATGTGTGACTGTATCACAAGGCTGACGAATATTTTTTTTTTGGACGCTTATATTTATAGGATTTTGTTTCTACAGATTTGCAACGCTAATTCTTGACCTGTGAAATATTTTTAAATGTGACTGCAACGGTAGCAGAAACTGCTGTCGTAAATATTTCCGTACGAAAGTTAAGTGACCACCTGCACGTAATGCGTCGCGGGCACCCAGCTGTGTCAGACGCCTGGAGAAAAAGCCATTATTGCGAGCCCTTTTCAGCGGCACAGGTAGAAAAAAAAAAGGGGACGTGGGACGTGTCAAACACCTGGAGAACTAGCCATTAGGGTGTGCCTTTCATCGCTAATGCGACACCCTCGTTACTTGAAAACATATGATTACTCGCACTTTGTGCTAATTACTGAAATGCTTATGAATTGATGGGAAATATTCGTACATCTGCACACCTGATTACGACAAGCGTCTTTCTACGAGAGTTGAGAGCTACTAACTTATGAAATGTCACATGACTACTGAATGATATTTTTATGCTTTGCTTTTCATAGTTGCTTATTTCATTTGACACCTGTTTTCCAGCTGTGTTGCAGCATTGCTTTTATAAAATAAAATGCATTTGCTAATGTGAACACTTTCTGTCAACAGATCTATTAAATAATTATTTTATGATCCACATTCTTTAAAAAAAAAAGGAGCACTTGGAAAGGAAAGAACAATAAGAAGGAACTAATAACAGTAACACATAATTTTCTTTTCAAGTACTTGGTAATTTCTTTTGTAGAATAAATTGTGATGCATCACTCTAATGTTAAGATGTGACATAGGTATTAGACATGGCCATTTCAGTGTAATATTTTTTCTGCTTGCGCTATGTCATGTTTAGGTATAAGTTGCTGCTGTTTCCCAGGCATAGTGTTATTGAATTTGACTTTTGCTCATTTATGCTGCTAGCTTTGCCAATTTGCATTTTTTGCATTGCTGTTTATAATAATTGTTTTACGTGCTGCTGCATTGCCTCGTCCCTTAGTTTAGCATCTGAGCTCAGTAGATTTAAGTTAGCTTAAGAGGGGGTAGACTATATGAGAAACTGACTATGGAGAATAGGTAAAGAATGCATTGCGAAGTTATATAAAAAGGATTTGGGCCCAAATGAGTATTGTACAATCAGAAATAATTATTTTGAAAGAAATATGAATAGAATACAGAAAGCATGCTTGGATAAGATTTTTTTGGGGGAAGCAAAGGTTGAAATAAGACGAAAGATCTATAGAATGAAGTTTTGGGTTGGACTGCAGTACCAAATGTTACACTGAAAACGAACCCTGTCCTTTCCTATTGGTGTTATCCCACTATGTGTTTGTGTACCCTTGTGTAGTTGTTTTCTTCCTGTCTCTGTGTAGTTTCATAGAATTTTTCCCTCTTTTAATATTAAGCTACATTCACTATGATGAGGAATACTGTTATCATCAAATATAATTGGCATTAATAATATGTTATTTACTTTGTAAAGATGTTAGACATTATTCATTCTGTTTAAGTGCTCATGTATAAAGTTGATGTTCCAAAAGTTATTCTGATATTTTATGTATCTACTTATGTCATAATTCCTGTAACACAGATGTATATGTCTATTTCTATTCTTTTGTAAAGCCTGTTTTGCTACAAATGTTATCTGTATTGTTATGTTCTTTAATGATGTATTTTGTACCTTTGTTATTGTATTCTTCTGTTATAAAATTGTAATTGTCACCAGTTCATGATATTATTAACTTGTAAGTTACATTTCACTGCACACGTTTCTGTTGGTCATAGTATATGGACAATATGTGAGAAGTTGGGACTGTTAGTGTTTGCACATGTGTTACTAATTCAGCAAGGGAATGGATAACAGCATTGCTCGTTCTAAGGACAATTCCAAAAAACTTTGTGAGTGCACAAGTGGTGGCTTATGGACTTGCTATATTCTCCGCAAGACTCTTCAATGGTGAATGTGCACCTGCACAATCGCAACAGATGGCTGCTGGCCATCTCTACAAGGACTACAGTGGGTCTACACCTTTGCTGACTCACCAATGCCATTATCTCTACAAGGACTACAGTAGGTCTACATCTTTGATGATTCATCAATACCATTATTTCTACAAGGACTGCAATGGGGTCTGCACCTCTGGTGGCCCACCAATACCGTAATCTCTACCAGGACTACAGTGGGTCTGCTCTGTGATGACCTACCTACCAATATTCATCAAAACTTCGACTGACTCTGCAGTGGGTTTGCTCTGTTGTGGCCCATTACCTGTCAGCATGTCGAGAGTCAGCACTGACTTTCTGTTGGAAGGACAACACTACTTCTTCAAGACTGCATGGAAATCCACTACTTCCGTGTGCATTTTCTTCTACTGCTCAGACTTTGAGAAAAACACTATTTTACTGTGATGAACAATGTGGACTGTCTTTATGGACTGTGAGAAATTTTTAGCTTTTGACCAACGTTGTATCAATAAGTGTGTGCATTTGATTTCTTTGTTATTGTAATTATGAAAAATTTTTTTCAATTCTGTATTGGCCACTGCCCAATCCTATTTGTAAAAATTTTTGTGGGGAGCATGGGGGCTATGTAAGTAGGCTGTTTAGGTTTTTTCATTGGTAACGCCACCTCTGTATGAAAATCACTGGCTGTGCTGTGGGCAGTCTGTGTCTGCTTTGCATTGTTGTAATACTCGCCATTGTAGTGTTGGGCAGCGGCAGCTGGCTGTGAACAGCGCGTAGCGTTGCGCAGTTGGAGGTGAGCCACCAGCAGTGGTGGATGTGGGGAGAGAGATGGCGGAGTTTTATAATTTGTCATGAACTGATATATATATTATGACTTGTGATGATATTAAGGTAAATACATTGTTTGCTCTCTATTAATATCTTTCATTTGCTAACTACCCCTATCAGTAGTTAGTGCCTTCAGTAGTTTGAATCTTTTATTTAGCTGGCAGTAGTGGCGCTCGCTGTATTGCAGTAGCTTGAGCAGCGAAGATTTTTGTGAGGTAAGTGATTTGTGAAAGGTATAGTTTAATGTTAGTCAGGGCCATTCTTTTGCAGGGATCTTTGATAGTCAGATTGCGTTGCGCTAAAAATATTGTGTGTCAGGTTAAGGACAGTCCTGTAAAATTGTTCTAAGGGGACGTTTCATAAAGTTCACGGGCTTCACCTTATAAACAAGGATTTTAGTACATTAGTTGACCGCGCGTACCTAATAGAAGCAAGATCGGACTTATACTCAGTCAATAACTACAGTGATGCATCAAGCAAATGTAAAGTATAATTACTCTTTCGCATGGACAAGAAGTACACACAGTAGATGCTACCTGTAATTAACAATTCGGTCGCCAGCCTACTTAGGCAATGAGTGAGTTTTTCCTTGTACAAGTGGGTGCATGTACAAGCATAACTACACGTAGTAAAGTTGCGTTATACGGCAAAGTTTGGAACCAGAAAAATCCACTGAACTAAAGTTTTCTCTTTTAGTACTAATTTGAACGAGCTATAAATACACAACACCACACAGCAATGATTACTACGAACTACATTTTGTATATTGGTCAGACTGAAATCGGGCATAGATTGCCCTAGCATTAGCAATCTCGAAAGTACACACACTACGTCACTATTAAGGATGGAAAAACACTAATACACTTAGGATTAATATATAATTTAGCTTTACTGGTCAAATCTGATCAACACATTTCAAGGTTTGCAAGAATGGACAAGAGAAAGGGGGGGGGGGCCTGAAACTGTTATAGTCGTTATACTGAAACTGTTAAGTACTGAAGGCAAATTAACATTCAAAATTATCAATCTATGGATAACTACTCTTTTGTCTTACTTCTGAATAATTTAACTGTCATTATTTCTGTCTCAAATTAATCAAATAACATCGCTACCTCAATCCAACAAAAACTCTCTTCCAATTTAGTCACACTTTTGTTCTTTCTCAACATTTGCAATAACACATAGAAATTTTAGGCTCCTTTATGGCATAGATTAATCTGCTGATAATTTTCATTAACACTAACATTAAACTTTCAGTTTAGGATACTCGAGTTGCACAATACGAGGTAAGGATCCTGTCTAGGTCAGTGATTAGGATAAGTCACGGCTCATGCAATTCTGGTAAAAGTCACGTTATTATTGAACAGTCAGAAACATTTTCGACACTGGTCCACACAGATACACTTCTAAAGATGAAATAAATGTTTGACCTGTGCAAGTCGGTGCGGCGGTTGTCGGGCAGCGAGGTAGCGGGCAGCACGGCACGCATACAAGCACGGCTAAGGCTCACAATACATCGGCACTTTCCATCTTCTTAGCGTCGTAATCTTTCCAATTTTGTGCCTCAGAATATAGCCATGCCAAGTAGTCGTCGGAATCGGTTCATCCGAGGCTCAATGGAATCCACTTTTCCTGGGTAGCCTCCTCGGTACAGTACGTGTACTTCCGACTGTTGCTCGCCTCCGACTGTTATAATGTGCCCGTTGTGCCGAACCGCGCCAGTGTGCCTTTTCCCGCCTCGCCTGCCTCCATCTTTTCCCGCTCCCCTACAGGTAGGGTATTCACCACAGGTTTTCTACTACACATATCCTAATGCATTACCTACGTATGGACCAAGTGTATAAATTACAATTTTCACATCTTACAATAGTATTTAACATTAAATACACTTTCCTTAGATTACCACATTATTTGAAATCTAACATAAATAATAATATTCGTTTCAAAAGTTGCTCACAGTTTCTTTAACATGACACGAAAAGAATCGAAAAAGAAATTCATCACATTGCTTATATTAATTTATCTAAATTCATAAAGAGAAAAAAATTATTATATGTATAGTTGTCGTTACAAGTTCCATATAACCAGTGCCGATTGAAAATCAACACCAACGTAGATCCAAGTCCATCGCGCCCCTAACACACAATCACTGGTGAAGCGTTTCCCAGTGTTGTGACCAGGAAGCCAGCACGAGGTAAATTATCCATAGTTACTGCAGTCGGCAACTTCCCTCTCCACGCCGGCGAAGCCGCGTAACTCCCCTTCAACCCCCCCATCCCCCCACCCCCCTCTCACCGCCCAGATGAGTAGAATTCTCTGTGCAAAGGTATGCAAGCGTAACAACCATCAATGCGCGTACTCGCACGGATCACAGTGCTTACGTTATTGCCTAAGCTACGTCATTTTCAAGTAGAGTTTCTTTGACACCGGTGAGGAATAATGATACTATGTTGTCGCTGCAGGTAAATTATATTAGCCATGATTAATTTAAGAGGGAAATTGTCTAACATTTCCACTGTTAAATCGATCCAAAAGCACTCTTAGATTTAATTGCTATTAGTTTCATCTTTATTAGTCCGATTGGCATTTAACTAATAGATTAGGCATACCATTATGGCGATATTACGCTTTATAGCTATGTCTACAGTTTTCAGTTCAGTAATGTTTGCTCTACGTATAATTGTTAAATTCATGAAAGCTTCACAAAGTTGATTTACTTAGAATATCTATTTACTAATGTATCGTGCAATAATTTTCTGGGTTAATTCAGCACATTTTCACAGCGATGTGCATTAAGAATAATATCTGTAGTTCATCGGTGAACCCTTTGTAGTTTCTTTTTTTTAAAAAAAAATTACACAATCAACCCTGTGATATTTACTCCTTTATGAAGTTAGAAAAAGGTCTTACAGTTTGTAAAAAAATATAGCTTTCATAAACATAGCACAAGGAAGAAAAATAGCCTCCACTATCCACGACTTAAACTTACTCATGCCCGAAAGTGACAAAGCATTCAGACATAAAAAGTGTTTGGCAGTCTCCCTTCTGGATTAAATGTACTGGCGAGAAACAATTTTAAAAACTAATTGTAATTAGCTGTGCTTGACTGTCTCTTCACTCCATACATTAATATGTGAATAGATAAGAACAGTGTTTAGATATGTTGCATATTTTATATCAAGATAAAAGTCCAAGTCAGTTATGTTTATGACCATTACGTAGCCACACTCCACAGAGAAAAAATACTGTATGTGCTTTGTAAACGTACTGACACATTCCACATCACGGAGAGTAACAACAAATATGTCCCATGGAACAGCAGGAATTATTACGACACTGATACGTCAGGTTGTTAAGGTCGCTGGATCACCGCAGTGTCAGCATTTCGTGTGTGAATAAAGTATCACTATCTTTATAGTAGTCGGCTGACTGGACTCACTGCCAATGAGCCTAAAATGTTACAACATGACTGGTCGCGTTTGCGATAGCTCATCTTGCCGCCTTCTTACGTAGAACGAGAAAAGTGATATTTCTGACAGCAAGAGGCTGCGACTTGGGCATTAAAGAGGAGTGTGGGGGGGGGGGGGGATTTCAATTTCTCTATCAGATCTCATCAGCGAATTTTAACTGAATAAAGCTGTAGATCAATTTATTGGATTGTAAAAGGCAACGCCAAGTACGGCCTGCGGCTAAATTACCTAATAAAACATTTAGCCTGCCGCCGAGTTACTGTGGCGGAAAGCTTTTCAAGAAAGTTTTTCATGAATAAAATTAAGCGCAATTAACTTGAAATTCTAGTGTTGTATTCTTGTTGCTACGTTGACTCGATTGCGGAAAACTGACTATAAACGAGAGGAAATGAAAAAAAAAAGAAACGCTAGACTGAAATGCCAGCAAGTTTCTTCTTGCCTGTAATTCAGTTTAATGCGTGCTAGACGGTCCAGAAGTGACACGATCTTACTTACGTGTGGCAATATTTTTCGCCATGATAATGGTCTCATAAAGCCGAATTGCACATGCCGAAGGAAATGCTTGGCTCAACATGACTCACTCATGAGTATTCCTATAATTCTCGTTCCCCTGAACCGCTATTACCTGAACAGCATATCCCAACATATGAAAACAAATTCTAGAACTGCAGCAGTGCGATACATATTTTTGAGGTTTTTATTTTTCAGCCAGTTGTAGTAATCAGGAGTTATGCCTAAGTACAGATTCGGAAAAGATCACCACAGAGGCTTCTTTTACATGCCGGATCCGATATAAAAGACTGCTTACATAGACCTAGCATCAGCAATAATCTGGTTATACAGTACTTTATTGGGTTAAAGATATACCTGCTGGTCTGAGTTGTCGGACCGTGTTATTTTCTACCAAATGGCACTGTAAATTCTGTGACACAACATTCTAAATTCTATAACAAATCCATGGCAAATAAAGTACATTTTGTGGAACTCATTATAGAGTAGTGGTTACAGTATAGTAGCCTGAAGCAAGCGCCCGCCGCTGTGGCCGAGCGGTTCTAGGCGCTTCAGTCCGGAACCACGGGACTGCTGCGGTTGCAGGTTCGAATCCTGCCTCGGGCGTGGATGTGTGTGATGCCCTTAGGTTAGTTCGGTTTAAGCAGTTCTAAGTTCTAGGGGACTGATGTCCTCAGCTGTTAAGTCCCACCTGACGCAAGCTAGTTATGTCCCTGCCGTGAACCATACAACGTACAGAAAGCAGATCTATGATAATTTGATGGCCGAAAACGTTCTGCGGGGCTAATTTAATAAAAAAAATGGCTCTGAGCACTATGGGACTTAACATCTGAGACTGTAGCGCCTAGAACTGCTTGGCCACACCGGCCGACTGCTAATTTAACATCTCAAGTTACAGTCTTCCAAATCATTACCAACAGACAAAGCCGAAATCGTCCTAAATACAACAAACATGATCAGATCCTTAAATTGAGGTATCTGCTGCATTTGTGGGCAGGTGTGCAGAGGCTGCTACAACAAGATGCGAACTACTTGTCATGTGTAGGGCACAGTATTTACGAGCATTATCAGTAAGAGAGAGCAAGAGAGAAACAGTGATAGTGAGAAGAGACTGTAGTGGTAGGACAGAGTGAAGGCGACTGTGGCTGCGACACAGGAGACAATGACAGAGAGACACAAACAAATAATGACAATGAGTTGGAACTATATATGACGGTAGTATCTGCTCCCGAAAGAACAGTTACCGTGGATGACCATGCAGCTTTGCTAGAAATGAAATGATAATTAAATAGACACCCTAGCTGCAAGCAGGCGTTCATACACTTCATTGGGGACATGTTGAAAATGTGTGCCCCGACCGGGACTCGAACCCGGGATCTCCTGCTTACTCGTACGGGACTTGGTAGATTAATCTGCCACGAGTAATGAGTATGATGGGCAAACATCTATTAGGCGCACTACGAATGTAGTGTTGTGGACATGTTGGGAATGTGGATCTCACGGGGAGCGTGCAAGGGATAAGTCCCTGCAGACACACTATTCTCTGTGCCCGCGGTGGCTCAGATGGATAGAGCGTCTGCCATGTAAGCAGGAGATCTCGGGTTCGAGTCCCGGTCGGGGCACACATTTTCAACATGTCCCCAATGAAGTGTATTAACGCCTGCTTGCAGCTAGGGTGTCTATTTAATTATCATTTCACAATGAGTTGGGCTGAACGAGTGAGTGAGAAAGGGGAACTGGGAGTGCATGGATATGAGAGACTGCGATGTACTGCTGGTTATGAGTGAGTAGTTGGGAGAGATTGTGGGAGTCTCAGGTGAGCTGCATTTTAAAAGAAGCAGAAATATGTTTGCATGCCAAAATTTTTAAAAAAAGTTTTAAAGGTGGTGGGAAAGGTAAAATAAGGTAGCTGATACTCCACTTGGCATTCAGAGTCTTTTAAACGGAGCATATTCGCCTTTTTTGTGTTCTGATAGGAGCATTTCTCCACTGGTTACTAAATTTTTTATAATATTGTACAGTAAATGCAACTTACGCTTATCGTAATAAATATAATGCAAAATATGTAGAATTCCAGTTTACATATAGTAGAGAGCCTGATGGACCTAATACTGCTAGGTAAAATAAATAATCAAATACCATTACATCATGCCTTTCTTCCTACTGTTACCATCTCTCGTCACTGTTACTAACGCTCTTCTTCGTTGTCATTATCATATGCGCTATCTGTCACTATCACTGGCACTCACACATTCCACATTCTCTTTCTCTCTATCTCCCCTCCCCGGTCCTCCTGTCTCTGTCTGCTTCACTCTTCACCTAGTACTGTGTTCTGTCTGTTCTGTCACTGGTGGCTATGTTCCACTCCACTGTGTCTCTCTCTATGAGAAAAGTGTATTGTTGAGTAAAATTCAGATAGTTTCCTGTATGAAACTGAAATAGCGCAAAACTAATTTTACACCTCAAATCTGATTTTACTAGGAAAAATGTTTTGCTTGTGCTTCAGTACTACAACATGGGGTCCGCAGATGACAACGGAGACACTTTACGGCATATTTCTCCGTTCTAAGTTACTTTATAAACTACGTATTTGCCTCACATCGAATTTTAACAGGTAAGATAACTTCGACCCCCTGTATCTCTAAAACGGGTAACCGTATGATGGACATTTTCAATGTTATTCGAGATAGGGATCTTGGAAATACGTCGTAAGACTTACAGTCATTTGCTGTGCATAGCCGTCGCGGAATCCGCGGAAGGTTTTTGGTACCAAAAAAACAAGTTTTTGGGGTGTTTCTCGCTGATGGATAAAGATTTTTGAAAAGTCTAACATTCTGCGTGGTGTCTGTTTGTTCTATAACGTGCCTCCCTACCACTTTCGCGCAACGACGCTCTGAGCGTGTTTTTTAGGGAATTGACTAGTTTGAACCTGGGAGCTGTTGCTGGTAAGGAGACGCCAGACCACACATGACATGTAGAGTTCAGAAGAGTTCAGTGAGACTAGCGATGATATAACCAAATACTTAATGATTTCAGCGTCAGCTCCACTGCACTCCCTGTAAAAGAATCTTAATACTAACTAAATTTAGTGGAAGGGGTTCAAGGCTTTCCTATTTTTAGTTAGCTGGTAAAATAACGTCGAAAAAGCAGTTAACTTTACCATTGGAAATTTTATTCTACTCACAAAACCTTGTTTATAAACTGCACTATTGATAAAAGGAAATGTTTTAATACGGGATGATAAAAACCAACTGCCTTCAACAAAAATGTGAACGAATATTCCCTGAGTGGGTTTCCAAGTTCTACAATGGATCGAAGGATGACCTATGCCATATCACATCTATAATCTAGGTTTAAATTAAGTTTCACAAGAGAGAAAACTATCAAAATGGTCTACACTGACCATGAATTATCTTTAATTACTTATCTAACTTGTCGTAAATTACAGTGGCTGATGTGGCTTCTCAATAACTATATAACAGAAAAATCATCGCGTTTCAGATTTTTGCTTCAAGTGGCAAATGTGAACCCCGTGAGCTTTAATTGACGATCGACACTAGTATTACACAAAAAGAGGGTGTAACGGATGAGACTTCTGCAATTCTGAGTGAAGCTTTATGCGCTGTTATGCGGCATCGCGTGCGTTCATTACCTTGGCGGTGTTCGTCATGGGGCAGTGGACGGCACAGCTCCGCTCATCTCGCCGTCTCGGAAGCAACTCTCTACTAACTTCTCCTTACTACAATTTACGAAGTTGGTTTAAAAAAACTATCTGGCTGTGTTTTCATCTGACCAATCAGGGTCTCAATGTCAACCTTAAGCTCCGCCTACAAAAATTCTGTCTATCCAATGAGAAACGTTATACTTTTCGTGGTGGAGCAATGTTTTTAAAGTTTGCAACGTAGCAGAGACGCGAAAAAGTCTCACGCTAAAACTTGCAGCTGGTGTGGTCCTTTTAGTGTTATCGTAAGATCTATACTGTTCTTCTGGTGGGCTCTATCTCTTAACATGGGCTGGGCGGTGGTCCTAGCGGTTAGCTGGCGACGTGGGTGTGCGTCCCTTATCGTAGGGCCTTTTAGCTTAACACGGTTCTGCTCTCGGCTTCTGTTCTCGTTTCTCCCCTCGGAACTGCGTCTGCCTCACGGTGGGAAGGTATGACATGCATTTAGACATTATTGTGTTAGTTTGTGGTATTCCATTTGCTCATTCGTTACTCGTATTACTTTGGTTAATTTAATGTCACGATTTATTCGGAGCTATGTGACATACTACTGGATTTGCTTATCGTGTCAGGGTTTTCATGGAAGGTGTTGGATTTGCCTGACACCTTACAAAGGGGGAGATGACTCTTCTAGGTAAACGCCTAGGAAATATACCGTTAAGATTTGAGCAATTTGGTACGATTATTTATTATTTACATTTCACCTGCTACCGAATTTTACGTGTAGAAGTAACGTAACTTGTAAATCGGGACCTCAGTATTATCTCTAAAAAATTTCAGCTGACTGTTGTGCATAGCCGTCGTGTAATCTTCGACAGGGCTTTAATTTGCTGGTGACGGTGAAAGAATAGTAAAAAATTTCTTTTTTGCGGTTTTCAGAGCAACCGTCTAAGAAATAACGGTGCCTCCATAATTCCCATCAAACGCAAAAAGAATCAACCGATTTGCTCCATTTGCCTAAGCAGGAGAAAGTGTGTAATATTCTTACTTTGACCCTATATTGTAGAGCAGTGACACTAAGACGACCCTTGTGTTCGGTATACAAATGTTCCTCAGACCAAGCGCTATCCAAAACACATGAGCCTATATTTCTGTCACAACGGAACCCGTGTTACCAGCACCAGAAAATCCCGATTTCATGGACGGCGTTTCGGAACTTATTAGGTAGCGCATGCTGTCCCACACGTGCCGATTACTATAGAGCCGAAAGACAAAAAAATAAGTGCGGTTTACGTTAGTTCATGAGTACAACCTCAGAGATAAATTAAAGAAAAGTAATTTCAAACTATGGGGGGCAGCAGCAATGGACATGACAAAAGGGGTGGGAAAGAGAATCATGATAAAACACAATTTTATGAAGATAGGAGAAAAGGAAAGTGATGTGACTTAATGAGAAATGAAAAGAGCGAGAAGAGTAAACGGGAGAAGATGGGAGTATTTACTTTACTGTTTAACAGGACAGGGAGGAAACTGACCGTGCGCTCTAACTTTTTGGGAATCGTTAAGAGGATTATGGCGGGTAGGGAGGAGGAAGTGCTTCCGAATCTTCTTTAATTGGGGTTATGGGAGGAAGTACTTCAGCATCCTCTTTAACTAAATCCTCGTAAAATTTATGATTGCATTTGGTAACAATTTGCGGTTCCCGCCAATCTGTTATTCTCAACACTGGATATGTAAGAAGAAATTTTATATGTGACATACCACTGGAGACCATACACATTGAGGTAGTTATAGTAGTCATGGGATAGCGTTGTGCGCTTAAATAGATGGCTATAGTATCACGTAGACATGGTATAAAAGGATAGTGCATTGGTGGAGCTGTCACTTGTATTCAGGTGATTCATGTGAAAGGCTTCCGACGTGATTATGGCCGCATGACGGAATTTAACAGACTGTGAATGCGTAACGAAGGAAAGCAAAAATCAAGGGAGATAGATCAGCTATGTTTGAATTAAATAAATATTTTCAGAAATTAGCTAGAAGAGATAAAAATATATTCTTTAATGAACAGTGCAAGGAAGTTGAAGATAGTAACGGAATGGAGAAGACAAGAGATCTTTATCAGAAAATTAGAGAAATTAAAGGAAAATTCCAGGCAAAAATTGGAATGATAAAAGATAGAAATGGTAAAGATCTGAGTGAAGCAGAGGATGTTAAGGAAAGATGGGCAGAATATGCAGAAGACCTATACAAGAAAGAACTGCATAATGACAAGGCTCCTACTGCTGATGTTAATGTTAATTTAGAACTAGAGCCAGATATTTTGGAGAGCGAAATCCAGTGGGCCCTTGAAAATATGGCTGATAACAAAACTAGTGGACATGATGAAATACCAGCAGAATTGTTTAAAGTCACTGGAAAGGATGCAGTGAAAGTGCTGCACTCAATATGTCAAAAAATATGGATCACGCAGCAGTAGCCAGAAGACTGGAAAAGATCAGTATTCATCCCCATTCCAAGGAAGAGAAGTTCTAAAGAATGCTCAGATTACCGAACAATCGCACTTATTTCACGTGCTAGCAAAGTTACGTTGAAAATCTTACAAAATAGACTTCGCCAATATCTAGATCGAGAGCTACCAGAAGAACAAGCTGGATTTAGGAAAGGAAGAGGAACTAGAGATCAAATTGCTAACATTCGGTGGATTATAGAAAAAGCGAGAGAATTCGAGAAAGATGTGTACCTCTGCTTTATTGACTACGCCAAATCCTTTGACTGCGTCGATCATAACAAATTATGGAACGTACTGAAAAACATGGGTGTACCAGATCACCTCATTCATCTGATACGGAATTTATACCTTGACCAAGAAGCCACGGTGAAAACTATGTATGGAATAACGAAATGGATAAAGATTCAGAAAGGGGTCCGGCAAGGCTGCATACTGTCACCGTACTTATTCAGTCTGTATGCAGAACTTGTTATGAGGAATGCGAGGCTAGATGAAGGAGAAACAGGAATTAAAATAGCTGGAATAAATGTAAACAACCTCAGGTACGCGGATGATACGATCCTGTTGGCAGAAAGTGAAGAAGAATTGAGAACACTCTTACTGAAGGTGAAAGACGAAAGTGAAAGGGCCGGTCTTATGCTGAATGTGAAGAAAACGAAAATTATGGCAACTACACCTACCAATTCGTGGGATATAGCAGGAGAAACCATGGAGGTAGTAACCACATTCAGTTATCTCGGTTCCCAGATCTCTGCTGATGGCGACTGCAGCCATGAAATCCGGAGACGCCTGTTGCTCGGTAGACAGGCGATGTCAAATCTTGACAAGGTTATAAGGTCCCGAGATATAACACTAGCAACAAAGATCCGTATTGTGAGGGCTATGGTCTTCGCAGTTGTGATGTATGGATGTGAGACCTGGACCATTAGTAAGGCTGAACGGCGTAGAATTGACTCCTTCGAATTGTGGTGTTGGAGGAAACTTCTTAGAGTTCCATGGACTGCAAAGAGAACCAACAGATCAATATTGGAGCAAATAAAACCAGATTTCTCCCTGGAAGGTCTAATGTTAAAACAAAAGCTGACCTACTTTGGACACACAACGCAAAGGCATGCCTCGCTGGAAAAAACATTAATGCTGGGGAAGATTGAAGGAACTAGAAGAAGAGGACGTCAGAGGATGAGATGGATCGATGGCATCACAGAAGCAATGTGTTCCAACCTGGGAGGTCTACGGGAGAAAGTGCAAGACAGGAAAAAGTGGCGTGATTTGGTTCATGGGGTCACGAAGAGTCGGAACCGACTAAACGAATAGAGAGAGAGAGATTGTGTAACGGTCGTCGAAACTAGACGCATGGAACATTCTAGTTCGGAAAATCAGTATCCACACTGTCACGAATGTGTCGATGGCACCACATCTGAGGTATCACCTCTCACTACGGCCTCCACTTAACAACAGAGAACAGCTGCTTTTGCATCGAGTTGTCAGTGCTGATCGCAATCAACGCTGTGTGTAATAACCACAGTAATCAATTTATGACGTACGACGAACGCATCCGTTAGGACAGTACAGCGAAATTTGGTTTAAACGGGCTAAGGCACCAGACGATCGACGCGAGTGCATTTGCTTAAGAGCAAGACATCGCCTGCAGCCCCTATACTGGGCTAGTGTCTGTATCGATTGGACTCTAGAAGACTGGAGAACCGTGGCCTGGTCAGATGAGTCCCGATTTCAGTTGGTGAGAGCTGACGGATAGTGTTGGAGATAGGCGCGGACTCCACGAAGTCATGGATCCAAGTTGTCGACAAGGCACTGTGACTCCATTGTGGTGTGGGCTGTGTTTACTTGGAATGGTCTGGGTCCTCTGGTCCAACTGAACCGATCATTGGCTGATGACGATTACGTTCGGCTACACGAAGACCACCTGCGGCCTGTCATGGACTTCACGTTCCCAAAAAAACGATGGAATTTTTGTAGATGACAATGACCCATGTCACCGGGCCACAATTATTTGCGATTTGTTTGAAGAAAATTTTGGGCAATTTGAGCGAATGGTTTGGCTGTCCAGATCAGCCGACATGAATCCCATCGAACATTTACGGAACAAAATCGAGAGACCAGCTCGTGCACAAAATCCTGCGCTGGTAGCACTTTCACAGTCTTGGAGGGATTCAGAGGGAAGATTTCTGCAGGGGCTTCCTATGATTTACTGATCCATGCCACGTCTAGACGCTGCACAACGCTGCGAAAAAAAATGTTAGATACGATATTAGGAGGTATCCCACGACTTTCTTCACCTCAGTGTCATTGCAGTTAACTATCGCATAAAATATAAATTATGACTTCCTTTGAATAAAATATGGCTAGTAAAATTTACCATCGTTTAGTAACTGAAACCCAGGTAACAGGTTCAGGATAGTGAAGTACCAACCAGCAAGACGTGGAAGGGAGATCCATCAGATAGTTCGTCGTTTTCCCCAAATTAACAGTTATTAAAGAAAAACATATTGATCCATTAAATTAAAGATTAATAATAACATGAAACCCATCAGAATGATAGTGACATAAAAGTGGCAAACTTCTGAAATTTACTAATGTAGGCAAAAGGAAACAGTATTCAATAAACACAAAGCATCTGAGTTTATAACAGTAACTTTACAATGTTCATGAGTTAATCCCGCCAAACTCCACAGCCTACAACCCTGACGGCAGTCGCTAAACCCAGGTATACCTCCAAGGAAAAAGACTACTCAACTTTTACTAGGTATGACAGACGACGCGGCAAAGCGCTCCTGCGGCAGTAACTTAGACCTCAGGCGTTGGGCAGGATGCTACCAAGGTAGTGGGTGGCCCAGACGTCACGGCTGCAAACACCGAGGTGTTTCGCAATGAACTGTGAACATAAATCACACGCGAGGCAGCACCCTCAAACAATGACAGAATATACACTCACAAATGAGGAGACTCGCATTAGCAAGATAACCTTAGGTAAGACAAATAGTTAAAGTTAAACTTAAATAAATAAACTAATATATATTTCAAATTCATATCCAGTACCTGATACAGTAACATGACATTACCACCGGGTACACTGCCACTCATCGGAGTTAGCATTTCAGTTCCTAACATCGCACAAGCGGATGCACAAAAGCGGTTTACCACTTAACAGAATCACGTGGCTCCAAAGAAGACGCACTAACAACCATTGGCCACTCTCAAGTCAAGGCACACTGCAGAAAAAACAAATGCATATTCCCAGAATGAGATTTTCACTCTGCAGTGGAGTGTACGCTGATGTGAAACTACCTGGCAGTTTGAAACTGTGTGCCGGACCGAGACTCGAACTCGGGAACTTTGCCTTTCGCAGGCACGTGCTCTACCATCTGAGCTACCCAAGCACGACTCAAGCCCGTCCTCAGAGCTTAACTTCTGCCAGGACCTCGTCTCCTACCTTCCAAACATCACAGAAGCTCCCCTGCGAACCTTGAAGAACTAAGTAATCACTTTAAAGAGGCCACCGTGAACCTAAATCAGTGAAACCTAATGGCGATTTGAAGTACCGTGTGGTAAACGCATAAGGAGAAAATGGTGGGTAAGCCATAACAAATACGAGAGTTGGAACTTTAATAATAGTGGCAACTATTTATTTACAGCTCGTACAAAATAAATACCGGTACGTGTTTCAAAGTTTTAATGACCTTCAAAGTAGTTATCAGAATTGTGTATAACTCGTTGCCAGCGATGTGGAAGTAATGGGATACTCTTAGCAGTGCCAGTTGTGTTGACAGTTTGAGCGGCGCGGTCTATTGCTCGACGAATTTGTAGCAGTTCTGAAGCTAATGCTGTGAAGTGTTTCCTTCAGTTTAGAAATCGAGTTGAACTCACGAGGGCTTAAGTCAGGGGAGTGCAGTAGGCGGCACAGCATTTAGCAGCCCCATCAGTCAAACAAATCAGTAACAGCTTGCACTGTACGTGCTTGAGCATTGTCCTGCAAAATGATAGTCAGGTCCTGCAGAAAGTTGAGCTGTGCATGGTTCGTGATCATGCCATTTGTTGTCATCTACTATTATTACGGTACTGCCGCCTCGTTTTCTTATTCTATTTATTGGCGTAACTAACTTCCTGCCTTACTTGCCCATGAGTGGCAGCAGCAGCGCGTAACGATAAGTACACTGTCGTACCATCTCTGGAGCGACCGATAGTATTTCCGGGTCGTCGTGTGTCTGGCAGCTCGGTTCGAGTCGGACCAGCAGTGCAGTCGGGACACATCAGGAGTGCAGTCGGGGATGGAGCCCCAGTGAAGTCCGCACAGCCAGTATCAGTGGGGACGACCGTTGGTTGGTCGTTTAGGTCGGTCGTCTCATCGACGACGTGTATTTGGGTCGGTTCCTTCCTGAGCAGAGACGTCGGTTGTATTACCTCTGCATGGTTGGGTCCGAGCCAGTGTCTCTGGGACGTCGTCCGTTCGAAGGAAGTCAGTGAGTTGGAGACGCACCAGCAGAGCAGCAGTCGCGGACGGACCAGCAGCCCAGTCGGTCGGTTGGCATGGAGCAGCAAGCGAGCCCCCGTCGTGTAGAGTCGGGCTGGAGCCGCTGGCAGCGTGCACGCGCCTTTAGAGTGTGAGATGCTGCTTGAGGGTGCTACGAAGTTCGTCGCCCACCGATCTTGGACATGAAAGTTGAGTCCTAGCTTAACTTACTATCGAACCTCAACTGTTTACATTCTTTTCGTTTGATTCTGTGGGATTGAAACCTCGTGGTCGTTTTGCTGGTTGCGTCGAGCGAAACTGATTTGGTTTACTGGTCGATAGGCTGCCTGTTGGTTGGGTTGCCTTCCGATTAAGAGATTGTTGGTCAGACTGCCTGTCTCGCCTAAACGGGCGTTAGTGTTACAATTCCAGGCTGACCCTTGGAACTTCTGAACGCCGTTCCGTGTCTGTTACATAGTAGCTTCCCTGTTTGAGTTTGAGTTGTTTGGTTGATGTGTGGCCCTCAGACGAGTTTTATATATCCTGTATTAATATTCTTGTCTTGCCCTTAAGGCTTGAGACTGTTGTTCTTATAGCGGCCTTCAGCCGAATTTTACATCAAATCTTTTAAGGCCTTTAGCCGTTAAATTATTTTGTTGATGTGTGGCCATCAGCAGTGTTTTAATATCTCTTAAATTAATGTTCTTGTCTTGCCCTTAAGGCATACGGTTGTGATGTTTTGGTATCGCGCCTTCAGCCGAATTTGTTTCAATTGATTTAAGATTAGGCCTTCTGCCGTCGGATTGAAACACTTCTTATTGCTTAATATGAGGCCTCCAGCCGAGTTCCATTAAAAGTAAAGTTCTAAGACCTTCAGCCTGCCGTTCAGTTAAAGGCGCTTCAGTCTGGAACCGCGTGACCGCTACGGTCGCAGGTTCGAATCCTGCCTCGGGCATGGATGTGTGTGATGTCCTTAGGTTAGTTAGGTTTAATTAGTTCTAAGTTCTAGGCGACTGATGACCTCAGAAGTTGAGTCGCATAGTGCTCAGAGCCATTTGAACCATTTGAACCTTCAGCCTGCTTAGATTGAAGATTTAGAAAATATTTTTGGGTGATACCTCGAGAAGAACCTACTGTGTTAATAAAAGGAGATCCATTACAACTTCGAGTGTTTTGCATTCTTGTGTAATATTGTTTGTGGAGAAATACAGCTTGTATGTTGAGTGCAACTGACAGCAACCTCTTTATTTCCACAACCTAGTCCGCTCTTTCCTGCTAGCGCAGGCATTTCAAAAGTGTCATCACTTCTAAGGTGGTCGGAAGTTGTGTTCCAAAAATGAAGAGCATAGAGACGAAGTGATGACACTTTCTGCAGAACCTGACCAACATTTTGCAGGACAATGCTCAAGCACATACAGTGAGGCGAACGGAGGACGTGTGCAGACATTGGTTGTGACGGCCCGGGTTGTGGACATTCGATAGCGATGCAGAGGAGAGGGCAGAAAGACGTTGGAGTTAGTTGGATTGGAAAGTATCATTTCCTGTAGACAGTGTTCTACTCGCTTGGGATGAAATATTGTCTCTGTTGTAAGCACTCTGCCATGGGTACTAAATTTCTAACTGGGTCAGAACATGTTGTTTTAGGCGCTGAGGGTCTTGTGAAAATGATGTGTATAGACGAACTTGTCTGTTGCGGTAGTTCAAGTGATCTGTTGCGCTAGTTCTGCACTTGTAGGGCTCTCTTGACGCTGGCTTTGTGCGGTGCCTCTAATTTTATATGCATGGAAAAAGGAACCTTGCATTGTATTGAAGACAAAAGTGAAGCACCTACGTATCTTGTCAGTTGTGCTGAAACAGCACTTCATGTACGGAAATTGTCGACAAATGTGCTAACTGGTTACGTTGTTGTTCTAATTGAGTTTTCTAGCTAAGTTATCGAGCTCATGCCGTCATTTAATGTGTCGGTTTGTTTATTCCTTGGAGTATGGTACATAAAAAGTAATGCTTTCACATGTCTTTGAGTCCTTGCTGGTTGGATAAAGTTAAACACGTTAAGCTGGGTACTACTACTGTGGAGACGTCTGATCAATGAAGTTACGATTTTGCGTGCTTCTTGCACATTACTTGTCTTGGGCGGTTAGGGTTTATTTGGTGTGTTTGTTGTTTGGCCGATCAGCCGTCAGGCTGTAATCAGAAACATTGGCTCAGGTCGCTGTGTTGGCGACGAAGGAAATTCGGGCCAAATCATTTTTGTCGGTTTGTCATTAGTACCTTTTCTTTCTTGCGAGTTTTGATAACTGCGCAAAAGTTGAAAATATGGACTGATAAACTATCTAATGTGTATTTGCAATAACCTTTTTCTTGGCATTAATAGCCACTCGTAACGGGCTTCGAAAAAATGTGTAAAAATGAGCTGTCAAGGTATGCTGAAAATGTTCTAAGGAAAGCCGTTGGGTACCAAATAGTATGGTACATGTGGGGGCTGTGCTGTGTGACATGTATCGTAGCATTTTTGCAACTGATGTCTAATGTTGCTAGTGCCTGTTGGTTTCTAAGAATTGCTGTCCTGGATGTTCATTGATGTTATGTTCAAATGGTTCAAATGGCTCTGAGCACTATGGGACTCAACTGCTGAGGTCATTAGTCCCCTAGAACTTAGAACTAGTTAAACCTAACTAACCTAAGGACATCACACACATCCATGCCCGAGGCAGGATTCGAACCTGCGACCGTAGCGGTCTCGCGGTTCCAGACTGCAGCGCCAGAACCGCGCTGCCACTTCAGCCGGCGCTGATGTTATGTATTTTATTTCTTATTTTTAAATTATTGCAACTATTTCATGGTGTTAGTAGTAGAATATTCTTCCTGTGTCTAATGCCTTTTTGGAAGGCAAGGTTGTCAAACAAAAATAAATGAAAACTGCGTGGGCATGTATTCTCTTCTCAACACAACACCTGCCACACCCACTGAAAACCTGTCCTCGCCACAGTCAGAACCCCGATTTGTCTAAAATATACCGGATCTCATGAACAGAGAAGAAAGCAACAAATATTCTTTACCTAAAGAAATACTCTTAATGACTTTTAAGGAAAGTGATGAACGTCAGCCGGGCGGAGAGGCCGCGCGGTTTGAGGCGTCATGTCACGGACTGCCCGGCCACTCCCGCCGGAGGTTCGAGTCCTCCCTCGGGCATGGATGTGTGTGATGTTATTAGCATAAGTTAGTTTAAGTAGCGTCTAAGCCTATGGACCGATAACCTAAGCACTTTGGTCCCTTAGGAATTCACACACATTTGAACATTTGAAGAACATCAGATTAAGCAAATTTGTTAACAGATTAGAAATTAACGATGCGAAATCCAGTTAATTGATTCGGGGAATAAAAAGCTATGGAGAAACGAAAGTTTCAGATAAAAATTTAAAAATTCTCTGGCTAGACAAAATTCCTGGTAGTGTCTAAAATTTTTTAATAATCTCCACAAACCAGTGCAAAACGCTGATCGGATCGTGGAAACGCGAAGCACTCATCAGCTTCGGTCATCCTCAATGGAAGTCTCCCCTGTAATGTGTGATTATTCTGTACCATTAAAAGATCTGGTAGGGATCGAAGAGCTGGAAACTTAGCACCGAAAATTCAGATTGAAGGAGCGACAGTATCAATCGCGATGACGTTCTCGTAGCAGAGGCCGCAGGAAGCCGAGGTACAATAATTACTGCAAGTACTGCTATTTTCATTTTCATTTTCATTACGGCTTAAAATGCAGATCTGAAAAGTGCGTCCAACCCTACCAATGGAATAGTGAGGGGAAACTCCAGTCGGCAGACACAGTATCGGCTGGGGGTCCTGTCGCAGCGGCTGTACCAGGCCGCAAGTATCAAGTGTTTGTGAGAAATACAACTTCAGGGATGCGCTTTCTGATTGACTGCTGTGCTGATGTTTCCATTGTATAAGCATGTCCCAAGGATGAGGTTAAAGAAGCAGACTCAAACTATATGCTGCAAATGGTTTTGAGATTGAAAATTATCGATCAAAAGAATTGAATCTCGATTTATTTTCAAAACTCAGTTTTGGGAGGCCTTTCATGGCAGGTATAATCGGCGCAGACTTTCTTCAACAGTTTCGCGTATTGGTAGACCTGAGTTTGTCAGCTTCGTCCGTTGCGCTCCATGCTAACTGTAAGAACTCTTAAATACTTAAAAAATTCCCCGACCAGACAAAACTCACCCTTACGCCGGGAGGAATTGAGCATGCTGTTAAACATATTGCAACCAGCAGTGGTCCGGCAGTGTACTCAAAAGCCCGCAGGCTAGATTTACACAGACTAAAGTTGGGTAAACAAGAATTCTAGTTTCTAATGAATCGTATCGGAATTCGCCCTTCTAAATCCGCTGCACCCGGATGGTCAGTGGTGTGTTTGTGGAGACTACCGATGTCTTAAGGATCTGACGATTTCTGACCGCTATCCAATTCCTCACGTCAATTATGTAAATCCCATCCTTGTGGACAAGAAAATTTTTTCTAAATTCGAACTCCTCAAAGCATGTTACCAAATCGCACTAGCTGAAAGTGATAAGAAAGAGAGTGCTATTCTCTCATCTTTAGGACTTTGTGAATTCAGTTTCATGCCGTTTGGCCTCGGGAATGCACCCAGTACCTTTCAGAGATTTATTAATGACGCTTTGAGAGATTTATATTTCTGTTTTGCATATTTAGATGAAGTACTGGCAGCTTCCAGCTCTCCAAAAGAACATACTCAACCTTTAATTATTTTATTTGAACGATGGTACAAATATGAGTTGTCGATTAATGTTGAATAATACGCGTTTAGAGTTGAAATGAATGTTTTGGGTCGTGTGATTACTCAGTAAGGTACCAAACCAGACCCAAAACGAGTACAAGTGATAACTAATTTCCAATTTCCTGTAACTGTGCTAGCGGTTCTAGGCGCGCAGTCCGGAACCGCGCGACTGCTACGGTCGCAGGTTCGAATCCTGCCTCGGGCATGGATGTGTGTGATGTGCTTAGGTTAGTTAGGTTTAAGTAGTTCTAAGTTCTAGGGGACTGATGACCACAGTAGTTAAGTCCCATAGTGCTCAGAGCCATTTGAACCATTTTGAACCTGTAACTGTGTCAGAATTACGTCGTTTCCTTGGCATACTGAATTTTTACCGAAGGGATTTGGAACACGGCGCCAAACATCAAGCTATTCTAAACGATTGCTTGAAGAATACCAAGAAAAATGACAAAAGAAGCTTACAGTGGGCAGAAGATGCAATAAAACAGTTTGAGAAGTGCAAAATGAACCTTGAAAACGCATCGCTTTTAGCATTTCCGAAAGTAAGCAAGTGATATTGCATTATTTGTAGACGTTTCAGATTTTGCATCCGCTGCAGTGCTGCAACAGAAAGAAGATGAAATATGGAAACCACCTGGATTCTACTACGAAGAGTTCTCGCCATCCTAGAAGAAATATTCAGTATACGAGAGGGAACTTCTCAGCCTGTAGATGGCACTAAGGTATCTTAAGTAGCTCCTTGAAGGACGTTCATTTGCACTGCATACTGACCCTGCTCCTTTGATACATGCTGTTAAACAGCGAAACGATAAAGCAGCCCCTATGTAGTTGGAGCACCTACTATTCCTATCACAATTTACGACGGATACAGACACATTTTTGGAAAAGAAAATAATGTGGCTGACAACGTATCCGCACTGGAAGAAGTAGTACCAGTTGATTACGAGAAGATAGCATTTGTTCAAGTGAGTCGTGAAGAACTAGTCTTCATACCTCACTGACATTTAAACAGCATGAAACCCCTGGTGGAGGATTATCATGATGTGATGTATCAACAAGTAACATTCGTCCTTATATTCCTTAACAATTTAGATATTCCATTTTTCAGAATTACCACACTATGACCCATTGTGGTATTAAATCTTCTGTGAAATTACTCCCTGCAGATTTATTTGGTCAAACATAATACAAGACACCAAAAATTGCACGAAATTGTGCATAGCACGCCAGAAGAACAAAGTGACTACACATACCAAATCTGCTATTAGACAGTTCTCAAGCACAGATGGACGATTTAACGTGGTACACATCGATCTTATTGGCCCCCTTCCTCCCTCAGATGAATTCATATACTCTCTAACGTACATCTATCGGTTCAGCAACTGGACAGAAGTCATTCCATTACATGAAATTTGAGCAGAAACCGTGGCACGAGCATTTCATAACTCCTGGATCATTAGATTTGGAGCACCTCACCAAATACTGACTGACCAAGGAGCACAGTTCCAATCAGAACTGTCGCATGCATTAGCTAAGATTTGTGGTTCTAAATTAACTCATACTATGACATGCTACCCCCAGTCAAATGGGATTATAGAAAGATTCCATTGAACATTGAAGGAAACCATAAGAGCACATTGTAAAAGTAAATGGACATAATGTCAGCACTTCTTCCAAGACTTCGTTGCTGTGTGACAGAAGAAAATAACTCAACAAGTATGGAGGTGTTGTATGGCACAACTCTAACATTGCCTGGTGGTTTCTTTGTAAGGTCCAAAACAAACCAGAAGTAGATCTGCTACCATTCATTTCTCAGCTACGTAAACATATGGACAAATACACCCTTCAGAATGTTCCCACAAGGTAAAGGAACATTATTGCTTAGTAAAGATCAGTAGCGGGACAAGGGTGGTGTCACCCCACTCTCCATTGTTGCCAAATTTATTCAAGATGGCGGTGATGACGTCATCCAAGATGGCGGCATGTAGACTTGGCAACATCCCATGACGTCATCCAAGATGGCAGATTTTGGCGGGAGAATAGTCCAGTTGTGCTATGTCCACTAACCTAACCTCAAGAAGAAATGGCGGGAATTTTGAATTTTGGCGGCAGAATAGTCCAATTGTGCTACGTCCACTAACCTAAGCCTCCAGAAGAAAAAATAGCGGGAGGTCTGAATTCCAACAGGATAATACATGCAAAGACCGTACTTGTCTTTTTATTATTATCATTCATTAACATTCATTATTATTTTGTTATTGATTATTATCATTATTATTATTTATTATTATTGACCAGCCTCCACTAGAAAATTCCCTCCAAATTCAAATTCCAACACGATAATGGCTGCAAAACCTTACTATTGTTTATTATTATTCAGTATTATTTATTAACAGTCATTATCATTCATTGTCATTTATTATCATTCATTATCACTTATTATCATTCATTATCATGTATCATTATAGGCCTACCTCCACTAGAAAATTGCACCAAATTCAAATTCCAACACGATAATATCTCGAAAACTGTACTTCTATGTATTATTATCATTTATTATTTATTCAAGATGTCCGATTTTCTCGGTGAGAAAGCCATTTTCCTTACATCCATACCAAAAACCTATCAAGTTCAAATCCCCAACACCATTATTGATCATATGTACGAGCTTTCTCCGTCACTTATCTTTTTTCATTGGTAGCCTATCATAATCGCGTCAAATAATAAACTGCACTTATAGTAATGTAATTCACGTAATTTGATTTCGTAGGGGGGGAAGGGACTGAAGACTTTATTTCAAGCAGTACAGTCATAACTTGTTCTCCAACACAGTCAGCACACACATCTTTGATATTGCAGTGCAGTCACCACGTCGTCCGCATTCCAACTGAATTAGTTCAAATCCTTACCACCCCCTGGCCAGCGCGCGGAAACACTGCCTACGCCTGTCACGTGAGGCGGCCGGCCACAAGCGCGGGGGGGCGAGCCCAGCGATCGCTCCCACGTAGTAAACATATTTTCGCTGGACACGCTGGAACGTGTCGAGTTTGACGTCACAGCAGCCCGTTGTCCGCTCACCACGTGTATTCTTCGCCTCCGCACGTTTCCCGCCAAAATTGTCTGCCTCGGAGCTGAATCACACAACGGTAGGCCGTTTCCCTGCAACACTTTCGGCACCACGTTCAAACCTGTCGACGCCGACCACTCACCATCCACCATGCCGGCCGCGGTGGTCTCGCGGTTCTAGGCGCGCAGTCAGGAACCGCGTGACTGCTACGGTCGTAGGTTCGAATCCTGCCTCGGGCATGGATGTGTGTTATCCTTAGGTTAGTTAGGTTTAAGTAGTTCTAAGTTCTAGGGGACTGATGACCACAGATGTTCAGTCCCATAGTGCTCAGAGCCATTTGAGCCATCAAAAAAATGGTTCAAATGGCTCTGAGCACTATGGGACTTAACTGCTACGGTCATCAGTCCCCTAGAACTTAGAACTACTTAAACCTAACTAACCTAAGGACAGCACACAACACCCAGCCATCACGAGGCAGAGAAAATCCCCGACCCCGCCGGGAATCGAACCCGGGAACCCGGGCGTGGGAAGCGAGAACGCTACCGCACGACCACGAGATGCGGGCTTTGAGCCATCCACCACGTGTTCCTGTGTGAGCGAGAACGCAGTGCTACACTTTTGGCGGCAAAATTTGCTCGTCAGTGGAATCTGCCATGACTATATAACAGCACTAGAACGCCCGCTAATTGACTCGCTCTCGCACGCGCGTTATAACTGTACAATCGCTGCGCCGCCATTCCGCTTACGTCACACACCCTCCATACACGTGACGGACATAGCCTTCTGTAAATACCTGGAAAATGACTCTTTATTTCAGACATGACAGTCATGCAGGTGTGTCCCAACTGACTTCTCCATGCTCACACAGCGAAACTCCAGAGCGCAGCTGACGTACGCGCGCCTGGCTGAGGCCGCTCCCTTGCCGGCTGACGTCAAGCGACCTGTGGTGCCCGCACAGCCCCCACGGCCAGCGTGCCAGGTAGGCGGTGTCTCAGTGTCCGACTACGTAAACATCTTTCCGCGACCTCGAGCACTTAACGCTGGACACGATGGAACCTGTCGACCGCGTGCCAAACAAAGGATACGTTTGGCGTCAGAGTTTGACCCACAGTGTAATCCACCATGACCGTGTAACAGCGCGTTTGCTCGTCGCGAGAATGCTCGCTAATTCACTCTCCCCACCCCGATATATTAAATAATTGAATTTACAATTTCATATACGTATGCAAACGTGTTTAACTCCCTAATTCCAACTAGTTTTCGAGGACCAGACAGCCACCTCCACCTCCTCCTAGGAACCAGCGCCAAGTTTGAAATCTGCCAGTAAACGAAGCTCACTTGCGCTTCCACCACCAACCTAAGAAAATTGTTTCAAACTAAGCCACCAGCACTCAACCTCTTCCTACACGTTTCTGGCAAATGGACTCACCCTGCACTAGGTCCATGGACCGAGGAATGAATTTACTTTATTTAGGAATGGAGTATATGTATCACACCAACATGTCCCACATCATACAGACCTGCAAAACACTCCTACATAACTCATTTACAATGTTCTAGACACACGCTTGCTAATTGTAAACAGTTAAAAATAACTCATAGCAAAGCCTACAGACATGCGAACTGCTCGTAGATAATGCAAAACATTTACCTCCAAATAGCGAAACAACTGCTAATTTTCGGAATTAATCTCAGTGCATAGGCTGATGGAAGGAAGAATGAGTGTACTTTATTTATTTGCGACATATCTTTTTGAAACTTTTACTTCTCTTAGGTTTCGATATGTAAGGCTGGGGTGGCGAGGATCTGAACTAATTCAGTTGGAGCGCAGACGTCATGGTGACTGCACTGCAATATCAAAGATGTGTGTGCTGACTGTGTTGGAGAACAAGCGATGACTGTACTGCTTGAAGTAAAGTCTTCAGTCCCTTCCCCCCTGCAAAATCAAAGGACGTGAATTACATTACTATAAGTGCAGTTTATTATTTGACGCGATTATGATAGGCTACCAGTGAAAAAAGATAAGTGATGGAGGAAGCTCGCACATGTGATCAATTATGGTGTTGGGGATTTGAACTTGTGATAGATTTTTGTTATGGATGTAAGGAAAATCGCTTTCTCACCGCGAACATCGGACATCTTGAATAAATAATAAATGATAATAATACATAGAAGTACAGTTTTCGAGATATTATGGTGTTGGAATTTGAATTTGGCGCAATTTTCTAGTGGAGGTAGGCCTATAATAATAAATGATAATGAATGATAATAAATGAGAATGAATGATAATGAATGTTAATAAGTAATAATGAATAATAATAAACAAAAGTAAGGTTTTGCAGCCATTATCGTGTTGGAATTTGTATTTGGAGGGAATTTTCTAGTGCTGGCAGGTCAATAATAATAAATGATAATAAATAATAATAAATGATAATAAATAAAAATAAATAATAATGAATGTTAATGAATGATAATCAATAATAAAAAAGACAAGTATGGTCTTTGCATGCATTATCCTGTTGGAATTCAAACTTCCCATTATTTTTTGTTCTGGAGGCTTAGGTTAGTGGACATAGCACAATTGGACTATTCTGCCGCCAAAATTCAAAATTCCCGCCATTTCTTCTTGAGGTTAGGTTAGTGGACATAGCACAACTGGACTATTCTCCTGCCAAAATCTGCCATCTTGGATGACGTCATGGGATGTTGCCAAGTCTACATGCCGCCATCTTGGATGACATCATCACCGCCATCTTGAATAAATTTGGCAATAATGGAGAATAGGGTGACACTGCCCTTGTCCCCCTACTAAGATCTGTGTAATACAACTCATGAAGCCGGCCGGTGTGGCCGAGCGGTTCTAGGCGCTTCAGTCTGGAACCGCCCGACCGCTACGGTCGCAGGTTCAAATCCTGCCTCGGACATGGATGTGTGTGATGTCCTTATGTTAGTTAGGTTTAAGTAGTTCTGAGTTCTAGGGGACTGATGACCTCAGATGTTAAATCCCACAGTGCTCAGAGCCATTTGAACCAACTCATGAATTTGTGAGGAATGACAAAGAGAAAGCCAAACTATTG
This sequence comes from Schistocerca americana, assembly GCF_021461395.2. Lineage (NCBI taxonomy): Eukaryota > Metazoa > Arthropoda > Insecta > Orthoptera > Acrididae > Schistocerca > Schistocerca americana. The sequence continues at coordinate 91,959,394 of NC_060124.1, read as the reverse complement.
CCTCCGTACGAAAGCCCCTATGAAGTGCTGGAGCGAAAACCAAAATATTTTTTCTCTAGAAGTTAAGGATGAGCCAACGAACATTTCACTTGACAGACTGAAACCCTTCTACATCCTTGTGAACTCAAACATAAGTGGTCTACGGGAAAACCTACAGATCACTTCACCAGTGAATGAGCAACCCTCACCAAAGAAAGTGGCTTAGTTTGGTCGAGTTGAGAAATTCCCCGAAAAGTTCAAGTAACTGACTTACAAACTAAGGGGGGATGATGTAGGGTTGTGTTTATGTTCATAATCTACAGTTCTGTAAATAATTGTTTTATTGTGTTAACTTCACTTTTCTCTGCAAAACAAATGACATTTTGAAACGCACACATTAAGAGTCTAGACAGCGGTTTTTTTTTGTTAGAGTGTGATATCGATCCTGTAACAAAAAGGATGTTACCAAATAATAATTTTGAATCTAAAATGCTGTGATTTGTGATTAATTGTACAAGAAGACCAACAATCACCATAAAGTTTAATGAATATCGGACTAATGCTTTGTGGTGTAACACTTTCCATTTACATCAGAGTGTAGAACTACCCTCTAACTATATTGCTGTTTCACCACGAATATTTTGTGCAGCCGTCTAAAAATTCAGGCATCTTCCTTGGTATTGCAAGAAGCTAAGTGAAGTGGATCAAGCGGATGGCAAAAATGGTTCAAATGGCTCTGAGCACTATGGGACTTAACATCTATGGTCATCAGTCCCCTAGAACTTAGAACTACTTAAACCTAACTAACCTAAGGACAGCACACAACACCCAGCCATCACGAGGCAGAGAAAATCCCTGACCCCGCCGGGAATCGAACCCGGGAACCCGGGCGTGGGAAGCGAGAACGCTACCGCACGACCACGAGGTGCGGGCGGATCAAGCGGAAACTGAAAAAGGGGGAGACCACTGATTTCACAGTATTACAGGCGCACCAAGATCCGGTTACCTCACACAGCAGCCGAGCCGAGCACCCACGGTGCCTGACTATGCACGTAGGAAAGAAGAGAGAGCAGCTACGAAAGGAATGGTTTGATTTCACCATGTCCAAGCAGCAGCTATTTTATGAGTTGTAGTGAAGAAACCAGGCTGGTGGCGCAACAAGCAGGAGCGGATCCCGTATAAATATTCCTCATTTTTTCAATGGAGATGTTAGTCTGAAGGCGCTCATCCTAGACGAGGGACCTATACCGGTCCACCAACAGTTCCTCCAACTGTCTACTAGCTTCTACAGAACAGCACGCCCCTCCTCTAGGACTTAGACGCTGCGGCAGTTAGTGGGCGAACTTGGGGGCCGTACTACAGCTGCTACCACCTTCCACCCTGGAGGTCTCTGGTTCCTGTCCAGAGACATGGAGCCACTCTTCCGTCACTGCGGAGACACGCAGCCTCCATTGCTCACCAGCTTTTCTTGTGCGCATACTCTCCTGTTGCTAGCCCCTCTGCTGCCCTGTGGCCGCTGAACACTGATGTGACTAAAGTAGTCATGGGATAGCGATACGCACATATACAGATGGTGCTAGTATCGCGTACACAAGGTGTAAAATAGCAGTGCGTTGACGGAGCTGTCATCTGAACTTAGGTGACTCATGTGGAATGGTTTCATGTGAATGGGCTTTGAATGCGGAGTAGCAGTTGGAGCTCGATGCTTGGGACATTCCATTTCGAAAATCGTGAGGTAATTCACTATTCCGAGATCCACGGTGTCAATAGTGTACTGCGAATACCAAATTCCAGGCGTTACCCCTCACCACGGAAAACGCAATGGTCGTCGGCATTCACTTAACGACTGGGAGCAGTGGCGTTTGTGTAGAGTTGTCAGCGCTAACAGCCACGCAACAATCAACGAAATGACAGCAGAAATCAATATGGGACATACGATGAAGATATCCTTTAGAACAGTGTGGCGAAATATGGAGCAGCAGATGACTGACAAGAATGCCTTTATTAACAGCGCAATAACACCTGCAGCGACTCTCCTGGCCTCGCGATCATATGGTTTGCACCCTAGACGACTGGGAAGCCGTGACCTGGTCAGATGAATCCCGACCTCAGTTTGTAAGAGCTGATGGTAGATTTCGAATGTGGCGAAAACCCCAAGAAGCCATGGACCCAATTTGTCAACGAGTCACTGTGCAAAATGGTGGTGACTCCATTATGGTATGGGCTGTGTTTGCAAGTTGGGCCGATCACTGATTGGAAAATGATGATATTCCGTCACTTGTTCCCAAGCAACAATGGAATTCTTATGGACGACAATGTGCCATGTCATCAGGCCTTAATTGTTCGTGATTGGTTAGAAGAACATTCTGCTCAGTTCGAGCGAATCATTTGGCTACCCAGATCGCCTGACATTAATCCCATCTTCCGCATTTGTTGGCAGCTTTAGAGGCAGCATGGCTCAATATTTCTGCAGTGGACTTCCAACGACTTATTGAGTATATGCCACACCGAACTGCTGCACGACGCTGGGCAAAAGGAGATCCATCGCCATATTACGACGCACCCCACAAGTTTTGTCACCTCAGCTCAACTCCACGCACTACAACCATGACTGCTGGCCGCAGGTGCTGATAGCATAGCTGACGCTCGGAGCCACGTCGCTACCTCGGCAGTCTTGTACCAAACCGGTGGTCACATCAGCGACCCGTGGACCAGGCGCTGGTGACAGCGCAGTCCAGGCGGAACATGCAGTGATCCTGCTTTGCTGACTTAGGCAGCCTGAGGCCATCGAATCATCTATGTATAGTTGAGCAATAAATGTTTGGTTCTTTAACACTGTTTTACTAATACCCAACGGGCATCAGGTAGGCACCCACTCACCAAGACACTGTACACCCACATTCTGCCGTTGCGGTCCACGGCGTCCTGACCTCGACCTGCCCTCAACCGCCATACAGGGTAACATCTGTCGCCGCGGCAGCTACAGCACACTAGACAAAATACACAGAGTGGAAATATCCACTAAGAAAGGCAGCCAGGTGGACATTTCAGACTTGTCAGCCCTGCCATGGTTTGCATTGCCAATGTGCGTCTAGAGAGACAACATTTGGTGCGTCCCTACGCACGCCTTCTACCGGCTGAGCCGAGTTGAGCTGGGTGAGTGAAATCTAAAACTCGGTGGAGGGCTGGAGGAGTGGTGGGATGGGGAGAGGGGAGAGGAGGAGAGAGGGGTGGAGGGAGGGAGGCGCCGGTCTGCGCCCACCTCCCACAGTCCATGCTACGCTGCTGCTGGCGATGCAGCCACCTCGAGCTGCGTCCACCGACATGAATATTCACAGCATTACGGAACACCCAGCGCAAGTTTCTGCCGCGAGCGCTCGAAAATAAACTCGTTTACGCTGACTTGAAAATCACGAGATCGTCATTAGTATGCCGCCCTGTCATAATTCATACCAGAAATTTCTGGACGCTGGAGAAATTCTCCCTACAGGTGAAAGCTGCTTCAGGTCTTCCAGGTGCCACGATAAAAATTTGAAATAAAGAGAGTAGTTCTTGTGCAGCTCGTATCTTCATCTGTACTGTTCTGAAAAATCGTTATTTATCGATACTTTTACGCCGACGTATTATTGAAACGTATTCGGCAACACGAACTACGAGGTGTGTGAGAAAAATAGCGAGACGACTTTTTTATCTAGCAATTTTTTTTTTTTTCAAACAACAGTATTGTCCCTTCAAAGTAGCTCCCTTCGGCAGCTACACTACTGGCCATTAAAATTGCTACACCAAGAAAAAATGCAGATGATAAACGGGTATTCATTGGACAAATATATTATACCAGGACAGACATCCCCCCAAGAACAATGGGCCTTGCCATTGGTGGGGAGGCTTGCGTGCCTCAGCGATACAGATAGCCGTACCGTAGGTGCAACCACAACGGAGGGATATCTGTTGAGAGGCCAGACAAACGGGTGGTTCCTGAAGAGGGGCAGCAGCCTTTTCAGTAGTTGCAGGGGCAAAAGTCTGGATGATTGACTGATCTGGCCTTGTAACACTAACCAAAGCAGCCTTGCTGTGCTGGTACTGCGAACGGCTGAAAGCAGGGGGAAACTACGGCCGTAATTTTTCCCGAGGGCATGCAGCTTTACTGTATGATTAAATGATGATGGCGTCCTCTTGGGTAAAATATTCCAGAGGTAAAATAGTCCCCCATTCGGATCTCCGGGCGGGGACTACTCAGGAGGAAGTCGTTATCAGGAGAAAGAAAACTGGCGTTCTACGGATCGAAGCGTGGAATATCAGATCCCTTAATGGGGCAGGTAGGATAGAAAATTTAAAAAGGTAAATGGATAGGTTAAAGTTAGATATAGTGGGAATTAGTGAAGTTCGGTGGCAGGAGGAACAAGACTTCTGGTCAGGCGAATACAGGGTTATAAATACAAAATCAAATAGGGGTAATGCAGGAGTCGGTTTAATAATGAATAAAAAAATAGGAGTGCGGGTAAGCTACTACAAACAGCATAGCGAACGCATTATTGTGGCCAAGACAGACACTAAGCCCATGCCTACTACAGTAGTACAAGTTTATATGCCAACTAGCTCTGCAGATGACGAAGAAATTGAAGAAATGTATGATGAAATAAAAGAAGTTATTCAGATAGTGAAGGGAGACAAAAATTTAATAGTCATGGGTGACTGGAATTCGGTAGTAGGAAAAGGGAGAGAAGGAAACGCAGTAGGTGAACATGGATTGGGGCTAAGAAATGAAAGAGGAAGCCGCCTGATAGAATTTTGCACAGAGCACAACTTAATCATAGCTAACACTTGGTTCAAGAATCATAAAAGAAGGTTATATACATGGAAGAAGCCTGGAGATACTGACAGGTCTCAGGTAGATTACATAATGGTAAGACAGAGATTTAGGAACCAGGTTTTAAATTGTAAGACATTTCCAGGGGCAGATGTGGTCTCTGACCACAATCTATTGGTTATGAACTGTAGATTAAAACTGAAGAAACTGCAAAAAGGTGGGAATTTAAGGAGATGGGACTGTACAGAGTTTCAGGGAGAGCATAAGGGAACAATTGACAGGAAAGGGGGAAAGAAATACAGTAGAAGAAGAATGGGTAGCTTTGAGAGATGAAGTAGTGAAGGCAGCAGAGGACCTAATAGGTAAAAAGACGAGGGCTAGTAGAAATCCTTGGGTAACAGAAGAAATAGTGAATTTAATTGATGAAAGGTTAAAATATAAACATGCAGTAAATGAAACAGGCAACAAGGAATACAAACGTCTCAAAAATGAGATCGACAGGAAGTGCAAAATGGCTAAGCAGGGATGGCTAGAGGACAAATGTAAGGATGTAGTGGGTTATCTCACCAGGAGTAAGATAGATACTGCATACAGGAAAATTAAAGAGACCTTTGGAGAAAAGATAACCACTTGCATGAATATCAAGAGCTCAGATGGAAACCCAGTTCTAAGCAAAGAAGGGAAAGCAGAAAGGTGGAGAGAGTATATAGAGGGCCTTTACAAGGGCAATGTACTTGGGGACAATATTATGGAAATGGAAGAGGATGTAGATGAAGATGAAATGGGATATACGATACTGCGTAAAGAGTTTGACAGAGCACTGAAAGACCTGAGTCGAAACAAAGCCCCGGGAGTAGACAACATTCCATTAGAACTACTGACGGCCTTGGGAGAGCCAGTCCTGACAAAACTCTACCATCTGGTGAGCATGATGTATGAGACAGGTGAAATACCCTCAGACTTCAAGACGCTACGGTCGCAGGTTCGAATCCTGCCTCGGGCATGGATGTGTGTGATGTCCTTAGGTTAGTTAGGTTTAAGTAGTTCTATGTTCTAGGGGACTGTTGACCTCAGATGTCAAGTCCCATAGTGCTCAGAGCCAATCAGACTTCAAGAAGAATATAATAATTCCGATCCCAAAGAAATCAGGTGCTGACAGATGTGAAAATTACCGAACAATCAGTTTAATAAGTCACGGATGCAAAATACTAACGCTATTCTCTACAAACGAATGGAAAAACTAGTAGAAGCCGACCTCTGGGAAGATCAGTTTGGATTCCGTAGAAATATTGGAACACGTGAGACAATACTGACCCTACGACTTATCTTAGAAGCTAGATTAAGGAAAGGCAAACCTACGTTTCTAGCATTTGTAGACTTAGAGAAAGCTTTTGACAATGTTGACTGGAATACTCTCTTTCAAATTCTGAAGGTTACAGGGGTAAAATACAGGGAGTGAAAGGCTGTTTACAATTTGTATAGAAACCAGATGGCAGTTATAGCAGTGGAGGGGCATGAAAGGAAAGCAGTGGTTGGGAAGGGAGTGAGACAGGGTTGTAGCCTATCCCCGATGTTATTCAATCTGTATATTGAGCAAGCAGTGAAGGAAACAAAAGAAAAATTCGGAGTAGGTATTAAAATCCATGGAGAAGAAATAAAAACTTTGAGGTTCGCCGATGACATTGTAATTCTGTCAGAGACAGCAAAGGAATTGGAGGAGCAGTTGAACGGAATGGACAGTGTCATGAAAGGAGGGTATAAGATGAACATCAATAAAAGCAAAATGAGGATAATGGAATGTAGTCGAATTAAGTCGGATGATGCTGAGGGAATTAGATTAGAAAATGAGACACTTAAAGTAGTAAACGAGTTTTGCTATTTGCGGAGCAAAATAACTGATGATGGTCGAAGTAGAGAGGATATAAAATGTAGACTGCCAATGGCAAGGAAAGCGTTTCTGAAGAAGAGAAATTTGTTAACATCGAGTATAGATTTAAGTGTCAGGAAGTCGTTTCTGAAAGTATTTGTATGGAGGGTAGCCATGTATGGAAGTGAAACATGGACGATAACTAGTTTGGACAAGAGGAGAATAGAAGCTTTCGAAATGTGGTGCTACAGAAGAATGCTGAAGATTATATGGGTAGATCATATAACTAATGAGGAGGTATTGAATAGGATTGGGGAGACGTTTGTGGCACAACTTAACTAGAAGAAGGGATCGGTTGGTAGGACATGTTCTGAGGCATCAAGGGATCACCAATTTAGTATTTGAGGTCAGCGTGGAGGGATGTAGGTTGCAGTAGGTACTGGGAGATGAAGAAGCTTGCACAGGATAGAGTAGCATGGAGAGCTGCATCAAACCAGTCTCATGACTGAAGACCACGACAACAGGACTGACATGTGATTACATTTTCACCCATTTTAGGTGCATAGAACCTGAGAAATCAGTACACAGAACAACCACATCTCGCCGTGATAACGGGCTTGATACGCTTGGGCATTGAGTCAAACAGAGCTTGGATGGGGTGTACAGGTACAGCTGCCCATGCCGATTCAACACGATACCACAGTTCCTCAAAAGTCTTGACTGGCGTATTGTGACGAGTCAGTTGCTCGGCCACCATTGACCAGACGTTTTCAATTGGTGAATGATCTGAAGAATGTGCTGGCCAGGACAGCAGTCGAACATTTTCTGTATCCAGAAAGGCCCATACAGGACATGCAACATGCGGTCGTGCATTATCCTGCTGAAATGTAGGGTTTCGCAGGGATCGAATGAAGGGTAGAGCCACGGTTCGTAACACATCCGAAATGTAGCGTCCACTGTTCAAAGTGCCGTCAGTGCGAACAAGAGGTGACCGAGACGGGTAAGCAATGGCACCCCATACCATCACGTCCGATGATACGCCTGTATGGCGATGACGAATACACGCTCCCAATGTGCATTCACCGCGATGACGCCAAACACGGATGCGACCATCATGATGCTGTAAGCATAACCTGGATTCATCCGAAAAAAAATGACTTTTGCCGTTCGTGCACCCAGGTTCGTTGTTGAGTACACCATCGCACCCGCTCCTGTCTGTGATGCAGCATCAAGGGAAACCGCAAAATGGTTCAAATGGCTCTGAGCACTGTGAGACTTAACATCGGAGGTCATCAGTCCCCTAGAACTTAGAACTACTTAAACCTAACTAACCTAAGGACATCACACACATCCATTCCCGAAGCAGGATTCGAACCTGCGACCGTAGCGGCTGCGCGGTTCCAGACTGTAGTGCCTAGAACCGCTCGGCCACTCCGGCCGGCAAGGGTAACCGCAGCCATGATCTCCGAGCGGATGGTCCATGCTGCTGCAATCGTCGTCGAACTGTTCGTGCAGATGGTTGTTGTCTTGCAAACGTCCTCATCTGCTGACTCAGGGATCGAGACGTGGGTGCACGATCCGTTACAGCCTTGCCGTTAAGATGCCTCTCATCTCGACTTCTAGTGATACGAGGCCGTTGGGATCCAGCACGGCGTTCCGTATTACCCTCCTGAACCCACCGATCCCATATCCTGCTTACAGTCATTGCATCTCGACCAACGCGAGCAGCAATGTCGCGATACGATAAACCGCAATCGCGATAGGCTACAACCCGACCTTTATCAAAGTCGGAAACGTGATGGTACGCATTTCTCCTCCTTACACGAGGCATCACAACAACGTTTCACCAGGCAACGCCGGTCAACTGCTGTTTGTGTATGAGAAATCGATTGGAAACTTTCCTCATGTCAGCACGTTGTAGGTGTCGCCACCGGCGCCAACCTTGTGTGAATGCTCCGAAAAGCTAATCATTTGCATATCAGAGCATCTTCTTCCTGTCGGTTAAATTTCGCGTCTGTAGCACGTCATCTTCGTGGTGTAGCAATGTTAATGGCCAGTAGAGTATAAACTTGTGGAGTCGTTGTTCCCAATATTGGTAGCACTGCCAGGCTTCAGCTAGTAGGGTCTTTAACATGTCAGTAACATACTTTTGAATATTCTCCAGAGTCAGAAAATGTCGTCCTTTTTGATACTTGTTTCAGTTTTGGGAAAAGAAAAAGTCACAAGGGCTCAGATCATGTTAACAGGGAGTCTATGGAACACCAGAAATACCTTTTGAGATCATAAATCCTGTGATGGAAGTGGCCGTGTGACATGGGGCGTTATCTGCAATGTCCGGTCGCACTCTGTTCACCCTTTTCCTGAGTGTTTCAAGAACATATTTGTAAAACATTTGGTTGACGGTTTGTCCTGGGGGAACAATCTCATGAGAGTAAGCACGCTTTCGACGTTTTCATGGGTTTCTGAATCTGTAGGTCTCCCTGATCGAGGTTCATCTTCAACGTGTTCCCAGACTTCCAAAAATGATTTATGACAGCGAAAAGCTTGCGCTCTTGATAATCAATGTTCCCAATAGAGCTGTTTCAACTTCTAAAATATCTGGGGTCCGTTCACGGCTCTCCCAACCGTTGTTCATGACCTCGGAGCCCCAATTCTCGCTCTCGCAGCTCCTCAACTGGCATCACGAGGATGAGTGCACCCCGTTCCAGTCTTCCCACCAAGGACGAATCCCTGGCAGCACCAAAGTGCAACCCAGGTTCTCCACTTGAAAGCCATATATGCTGACCACTGAGCTACGAAGGTGGATCAAAGCATTTAAGACCACCTGATTAGAAGTGTGTCGGTCCACTTTGGAAAGCAATACAGCAGCGACTCTGCGTCACATGTTTCCGGAGAGCCCTTGGTAGGTTTACTGAGGTATATGGCGCCAGATGCCTGCAAAGTGATCACACAATTCCCTTAAACTACCTGACGGTTGTTTGTTAGCATGGAAATGGCGCCCAGTAGCGTCACCGATGTTTTCCATCGAATTCTGATCACTTGAACTTGGTGAACAAGATATCAAAGTGAATTGAAACAAATTCAGCACGTTTTTAATAGTTTGATACACACAGTTATCCTGTTGGTAGGTACTAGAGCCGTCGGGGAAAACAAAGTATGATGATGTGCAAGTGGTCCACTGTAATGACGTTGTTCAAAACTGTCATGGGGCCTTCGAATACTACCACAGGTATAACTGAAGCCCAGTTGAATGTTCCCAGTAGCATACCACTGCCACCACTGGCCTGTCTTAGTGGCGCAGTGCGTGTTTCGAGCAAATCTTCGCATCCGGACTCTCCATTGAGTCAACGGAAACACTTTGGCATCCCATTTCAACAACGTACTTAGAAACGTATGTTCCGATACCAGCATTATTCTGTGTCGTCAAATCCAGCATAGATCGCCACGTACCCTGCTGTACAGAACGAGCAAGCCTCTGACACCCACATTCTGTGATGAGGCGTCAACGTCCAATACCTCGTCGCTTACTCGTGCTTTCGCTGTCCCTCAACCACTTTATACTCCCGAGAGCAGCGCGTGTACAGCCGAGATGCGCGTTCCCAGGCACTATGCCGTAACAGCCTGCACTTTGTGAAAGTTGCTTATGCCGTACAGATCTGCGAAGGAAACTTCGACGACTCCACGTGTGTGGGACTTGATCAAAGAGCAAGCACGAAAACCACTGACCCGCCATCAGTAGAAGAAGTCTCACAAATGCACTGCTGCACCAGATGTAAGCAAACACGTAATTCAGTTACGCCTGTGATGACAGAAGAAAAGTAAATGAGAAATTAAACTCAGTAGCGCCAGAAAATATCAGCACAACCATATAAAGACGAGAGTTATTCGGCAAGTAAGGAACGATCGGTCGAGAAATGGAAAATACAGTGAAAATCTGGGAAGGTTTGCACAGATGCGTTGGGCACTGTGTCTACTACACCTGTCGATAGCATCATGTCGCTCTTTTCAGTTCTGAGCTCACAGTGATAACGTAAAGATGGCTAGAAATTAGCGTCTGCAGCAAAGTATGGGGGCCTGGAGAAAGATTTCGCCTGAAGCTATGCAGTCCACATAACATAACTGTCATGCAGCTCGTTCTACAAGCCATCTCGGCCGCCGTCTGCAGGGGCAATGAACATGCTCCTGCAGCGCTTTCGATGCGAAGTGTTTGATCACCTACATTACAGTCCGTAATTGGCTACCCCTGAGGTTCAACTCTGCTCAGAGGAACCGCTTGCTATGAAGACAATATTTTGACACAGTGAGCTGCAGTTCAGAGTTGAAAATTGCCGAAAAACACTGGCGGCTGTCTTCTACAACGAGGGAATTGAAAAGTTGGTACAACACTACGACAGATATCTAAGTCTGAAGTAGCTGGAAGGTGTAACTAACCGTTGCAAATAAAACAGTTTTGATTTTCACTGTGTTTCCATTTCGCGACCTATCGTTCCTTACTTTCCGAATAGCCCTCGTAATTCACTTATCCACTTAATATCGCCTACTTCTATCTTCTGGTGAGTTCTGTAGGTATTTACACACACACTATTTAAAGGTATTCAATTATATTAGCAGGATTTTGAGACTGAAATTACTCGATGGTACGAAGCGAAAATTTGTGCAATACCGGGAGGTGAACCCGGATCTTCCACTCAAAGCGAGCGGTGGGCTTAACCCCCCCTCCCCCCTCCGCACCCTGAAAACGCTCCCCATGTCACAAACTTTTCCAACTAGTCACACACCACTGGCGTAGCGTCACCTACCAATGAACCCTTCACTCGCTATTTCGGATTCCAGCAAGAGATCGGGTTTGATGTGGCTCAGTACTGAAAGGGTGAGTCACGAATGACGTAACGCCCTTTTATTTCGTGAAACGCGGGTTTGGGCAAATGTTAGAGCGCCGATGGGCACGTATTTTCTTCTTTGGTTAATGTTTCTAGCACTGGTATCAATAGAATTGAAGCAGATACATCTTTTTAAATGGAACCGTATACTTTTTATAACTGCATTCCAGAGCTCTTGACAACACAGTGCCAATGATATAGTTTGTTAATGATGACGTTGTAACCTGACGTAAAAAAATCGAGAAATGTCCTAGAATGTAAGAGCTCGGTGGCCGGAATCGGCATTAGCGCTGCAAACACCGCCAAGGAGAGCTCTAGTCAGCTGTGTTGGAATGTCAACACATTAGCGTGTTTACCTGTCTGCACTGCAGGCCGCTATTTCTGCTTCAACATTCGTTGCGCGCAGACATGTACAACAATCAGGAGAAGTTGGATATACTACTTTTATATGCTGAATGTAAAAGAAATGCCGTAAAACAATAGAGCGGTATAGGGCTATCTATCTGGATCGCTAATATCCGATGCGCCAGGCAACTGCACGGATTGTTAAGACGTGAGTGCCGACAGGATTTTTGAACGTCAAAAGGAGGACAAGAAAGGAGATTGCAAACTGCCAGAGAACATGAAGAAGCTGTTCTGCCAAAGACACTAAAGAATCCACGCAGTGGTACGAGACATATTGCCAAGGAATGTGAAGGCCACACGAGAATTATTTACATCCTGCATCGACAGAATTTCCATTCCTATCATCTGTCACTAAATCAGGTACTCGACGATCGTAATTTCAAACGTCGTACAGAATTTTGTCGGTTGGCCCTTCAGAAACTGAGAGACAACCCTAAGTTTTACCAACATGAGCGCCGGCCGCTGTGACAGAGCGGTTCTAGGCGCTTCAGTCCGGAACCGCGCTGCTGCTACGGTCGAAGGTTCGAATCCTGCCTCGGACATGGATGTGTGTGATGTCCTTAGGTTAGTTAGGTTAAATTAGTTCTAAGTCTAGGGGACTGATGACCTCAGAAGTTTGGGGGACTGATGACCTTCGCTGTTTAGTCCCCCTTAAACCTCCCAACAACCACCACCACCACCTCAGAAGTTAAGTCCCATAGTGCTCAGAGCCATTTGAGCCAACCTCAGATGTTAAGTCTCATGGTGCTTAGAGCCATTTGAACCATTTGAACCAACATGTGCTCCTTATAGATGAAGCAACTTTACTAACCACGATAATGTAAATTTTCATTACATGCACTAGTGGGCAGCCGAAAATCCACACGGGCTTCGTCAGTTGCAACATCAACAACCGCAGAGCGTAAACGTATGGCGCGGCATCGTATTAAATGAAAATGTGGAACGTTACTTCATTTCAGGGGTTCTATATGGAATTCGTATGCACACGTTCTGACGAACATTGTGCCGGTTCTTCTAGAAGAGGTACCACTGGACACTGGACAGTGTATGTGGCTGCAACACGAGGTTTGTTCAGCCCACTCGTCTCCTGTTCCAACGCAAATACTGAATGAAAACTTTCTTGGAAGTTGAAAACAACGAAATTCCGTTGTCAAACGGCCTGTGAGGTCCCTCGACTTGACTCTTGATTTCTTTCTTTGGGGAGCACTCAAAGACGCCGTTTATGACGTAGCCTCAACTACGCCAGACGATATGTGTTGTCGAATCGTCAGTACATGCTCTACTATATCATCCACTGTAATTACATCTGTTCATCGTTCTTTCGAACTGCAATTAGTAAAATGGCTTTCAGTCCATGAACACTTGCTTAAATGAAGGATAAAGGTATTTTTTTAAGATAAAATTTATGTTATGTGATGTGAGTGGCTACTAAATCATTGTTAGTAAACTGTTTATTTCATTTAAGTGTGTACGAAAATGCGTTGCAGTGTCAAATAAGTCGACAGCGTGTATTGCACGTAGCTTGTAACACTGTCATTACGTGCTTAGCTCTGCATGAAAAGACTTTTCGTTAGGTAGAATATTTATTTTTCGGTGTACAAATGGTCACCAAAACATTATTAATAAAATGGTTAGTTTAACTAATATATCCCATGTGATATAATTTAGGGCAGTGCAGGTAGAGACAGTTGTCCGTCAGCGTGATTTTCACCTCGAAGAAGCACACAGCCACGTACAGGAAAAGATAGGTCGAATCTTCCTTCTAACGTATAGATATTCAATACAGAAGTTGCAGCGTATGAGACCTCTTTATTTTTGAAGAACGAATAGCTGCTTTCTCTGTTTCAGCCCACGTAAATCTTGGAGGATGCACAAATGCGAAATAGTTCTCCTAAGCCCTATGTGATATGCCCTATGTCGTATTTCCATCTACAACGTTCGTAGTTGAACCCACATCTAGGTCGTAAGCTGATTCGAGGATAAATATAGATTTATTCTCGTAGCGCAGAGTTACCTTGTGGTATACAACCATGCAGCCTGGTCGGACACGCCTGCTTGGCAGTGTTGGCACCACAAATGCCATTCCCGGCTACCGTTCTCTCACGTTCTGGGACACTTCTCTATTTTTTTATGACAGGCTCCAACGTCAACATTAACAAACGCTATATCACCGTAATTGTTTCCACAAGATCTATCGAGTGCAGTACGGTTCCATTTAAAAAGCTTACTTGCTGCAGTATCATCGTTGTTACCAGCGCCAAAAAACCATATTCGAAACAAAAGAGGTGTTACGTCTTACGTGACTCCTATCTGTATATACAGCCAGGATGAGTCACGTAAAAGGTAAAACCCCTTTCACTCCGTTAATGTTACACATATCGAAACGCGGTTTTGGTTAAATGTTAGAGCGTCGAGTGGCATGTAAGTTTCTGTCTGGTTAATGTTTTTAGAACTGGCATCAACGAAGATATTGAAGCAAGTACGATTTTTTTAATATAAGCGTATACTTTTTCTAACAACTGTCTATAGCTCTTGAGAAGACGGTTACAGTGATATAGAGTTTGTTAATGTTGATGTAGAAACCTGTCGCAAAAATGTCAATGTCCTGAGAACAGTGGCCGCATACAGCATTTGCGGTACCAACATTGTCAAGCAGGCTGTCTGATAACTGTCTCTACCTACACTGCTATAAAATTTATCACATAGGATACATTCCCAAAACTAAACATTTTAAAAAATATTTTGGTGACCATTCGTACACCTCTAAATAAATATTCTACTTGACTAAACGCTGAACATAGCACGTAATGACAGTGTGACGACCTACGTGTAATACACGCTGTCGACTTATTTGACACTGCGATGCAATTTCGTAAACACTCAAATGAGTAAACAGTTTACTAACAACGATTTAGAAACCACTCAAATCACATATCTATAAAAAAAAAACATTATCTTTTATTTAAGTAACTGTGCAAACTGTTCACCATGGACTGAAAGGCACAATACTAATCGCCGTTTGAAAGAACATTGAACATATATAATTGCAGTGGATGATGTAGTAGAGCGTACACTGATGATTCGACCTCACATTTCGTCTGGCGTGGTTGGGGCTTCGTCATAGACCGCATCTTTGAGTGCTCCCCAAAGAAAGAAATCAAGTCGAGGTGACCTCTCAGGCCATTTGACAACAGAATTTCGTGCTTTCCAACTTCCAGGAAAGTTCTCGTTCAGTATTTGCGTTGCAACAGGGGACCAGTCAGCTCAACAACCGTCGTGTTGCAGCCACGTACACTGCCAAATATCCAGCAGTACCTCTTCAAGAACAACTGGCAGAACGTTCACCAGAAAATGTGCCTACGAATGTCTGTATAGAGCGCCTGAAATGAAGTAAGCTCCCACAGGCCTGACTGGCTAGCCGCGCGGTCTACCGCGCTGCTTCCCGAGTGGGAAGGCGTGGCGGTCCCCGGCACAAATCCGCTCGGCGGATTAGTGTCGAGGTCCGGTGTGCCGGCCGGCCTGTGGATGGTTTTTAAGGCGGTTTTCCCTATGCCTCGGCGAATGCGGTCTGGTTCCCCTTATTCCACCTCAGTTACACTATGTCGGCGATTGCTGCACAAACACTGTACGCCATAATTATTCTACCACGCAAACATTTGGGGTTACACTCGTCTGGTATGAGACACTCCCGGTGGGGGTCCACTGGAAACGAACCGCACAATAACCCCGGTTTCGGTGTGCGGCGCCGATGAGACGGGTGGACAGCTGCGTCCTGTTGTGGGGTTGAGAACCACAGATGGCTACAGCGGGACGAAGCCTCTTCGTCGTTTGTAGGTAGCCGGTTCAATACACAATACACACAAGGTCCTGCATTGCAATTTCATATGATGATGCTCTGCGGCCGATGATGTTGCACCTGACGAAGCCCGTGTGGATTTTCGGCTGCCCACTAGTGAATGTTATAGAAATTTACATTCCCCTCACTGTCGTACTTGACTGCATGCAACGAATGTTGAAGCAAAAGTGAGCGGCCTGCAGTGCAGACAAGTAAACAGGCAAATGTGTTGACATTGTGACACTGCGTAGCACAAGAGCTCTGCTTGGCGGTGTTTTCGGCGTTAATGCCGATTCCAGCCACCGCGCTCTTGTATTCTAGGACATTTCTCGATTTTTGTTTACGACATGTTTCAACTTCAACATTAACAAACTTCATATCACTGTCACTGTCTTCTCAAGAGCTCTCGAATGCTGTATAAAAAGTATACGGTTTCATTTAAAAATATGTGCCTGCTTCAATTCCGTTGATACCAGCACGACAAAAATTAACCAAACAGAAAAAATACGTGCCCCTCCACCCCCCCCCCTCCCCCCCCCCCCCCCCCCCGCCACCCCGACGCTCTAACATGTGCCGAACCCGCGTTACTTGTATATACCGTATACCATCGGTCAAAATTATTTTGTAGTGACGATAATTCGGCGGGAAACAAATTCCTAATAAAAAATAATTACCAAATCTTTATGATGTATACCTTAGTTTCTTGCTCATACTACAAAATTCTTATACAGGGTGTTACAAAAAGGTACGGCCAAACTTTCAGGAAACATTCCTCACACACAAATAAAGAAAATATGTTATGTGGACATGTGTCCGGAAACGCTTACTTTCCATGTTAGAGCTCATTTTATTACTTTCCTTCAAATCACATTAATCATGGAATGGAAACACACAGCAACAGAACGTACCAGCATGACTTCAAATACTTTGTTACAGGAAATGTTCAAAATGTCCTCTGTTAGCGAGGATACATGCATCCACCCTCTGTCGCATGGAATCCCTGATGCGCTGATGCAGCCCTGGAGAATGGCATATTGTATCACAGCCGTCCACAATACGAACATGAAGAGTCTCTAAATTTGGTACCGGGGTTGCGTAGACAAGAGCTTTCAAATGCCCCCATAAATGAAGGTCAAGAGGGTTGAGGTCAGGAGAGCGTGGAGGCCACTTAATTGGTCCGCCTCTGCCAATCCATCAGTCACCGAATCTGTTGTTGAGAAGCGTACGAACACTTCGACTGAAATGTGCAGGAGCTCCATTCTGCATGAACCACATGTTGTGTCGTACTTGTAAAGGCACATGTTCTAGCAGCACAGGTAGAGTATCCCGTATGAAATCATGGTGGTGAATCGAGGAAGTAAAATACATACTGACAAAACTAAAATGAGCTCTAACATGGAAATTAAGCGTTTCCGGACACATGTCCACATAACATCTTTTCTTTCTTTGTGTGTGAGGAATGTTTCCTGAAAGTTTGGCCATACCTTTTTGTAACACCCTGTATTTGCATCAATAATAAAACACAAACGAACAAATTACATTGGCTCGAAAGTATTTTGTTAAAAGCAAACAGAAGAAAACAAAAATGAAGTCTTGACCAATGACGTTCTTGGTTTAATACTTGGTTGCATAGCACTTTACGTGTGTTACTGCAGCACACTTGGATGGTATAGAATCCACGAGTTTGGCCAATCGCGCATGAAGAATCTTGTTCCTTTTGCTCACACAATTCTTAGTGGAAAGCTTTCTTTGTTGGTGCTATTTTGTTACGGTAAATGTCTATCCAGTTCTGTTCTGGGGTTTAAGTCTGGGTTTTGACCTGGCTATGCAAATACCTTTACTTTCTACTCCTTCAGAACTATCTTCTCAATGCCAGAAGTGTGCTCCGGATCGTTGTCACATTGGGATTGCCAATTACGAGGCATATTTCGTCTTCTGTGAGGTATCAGATGGTCTTCTAATATTTCACTATACTTCATACTGACCATTACCCCACGAATTTCGACAAGAGGACCTACACCACTTCGTGAGAAACAGCCTCACATCATGGTATTTTCGCCTCCCACGCACAAGCTGTTGTCAGGACAATGAAGGACTGTGTTCGGTCGTAAGCCAGTGCTGTTAAGATAGCTTGTCTGAAACCAACTGAATATTGTTTAGTTTCAGGCATTGCTGTAAATAAATAAAAATATTAGAATCAGATTTGCTTTATGTAGTTAGGTTTGTCGCAGTCTTCTCATTCTACACAATACTGTTATAGCTAAAGTCCATTCTTACCTGCACTCAGCAATCAACACATGTCACAGTGCCGAGATCAAGCAGTTTTTGTCTGATCAACCGGTTTGTGTTGATGCCGCGTGTAGATAAACAAATCTACCACTCTACTAGTTAAACTACAAAATGCTTTTGAGCGGTACTGTATACATCGATAAAGTGCGACGACCAAAGATCCATACTTCCAGTGCGGATGCACATCAAGCCAGATCTTTTGCGGGAATCCGAAATGGCGAATGAGATGTTGATGGGTAGGTGACGCTCCGCCAGTAGTGTTTAGCAGGCTGCGAATTTGGGTCGGATGGATAGCGTGCTTGTATGGCCAAGCGTGCTCGCGTTAAGGGGCTCCGGAAAGGCTCAAAATCAGGAAAAGTTCAATTTTTACTTTTTTGCGTTTTCTAAATCTGCAGACTATTACCTTTTAATAGATATATAATTTATTCAATTCCGAAGACTACAACTATTTTTAAATCTTTTTTGAAATGTGTTCTACATGGGCGTGACCCACTGTGGCGCTGTTAAACTGCTGTCAAATGGTGTTATTATTAACGTCCGTGTTCATCAGGTACATTTTAGTGATGTGAGATAAAGTATGTGTTGTGGCTAACCTGTGATGGTTCAATATATATCACTGGTGTGATTGTCGATTGTTTCATGTTTATTTACTCTGTCGTTATCTCGAAAATATTCGTAATTAATTCTGTTTCTTGAGTCTCTGTTTTGTTGAAGTATAATAATGAGTAAAAGTAAAGTTATTAGAAATCCTCTGAAGGCTTTTAAGAAAAGGAGAAATGTTGGAAAGCCAAAGGTATGTGTTATTACTGTAAACAATAAAGACGATAACCAAGTGAGTGAACCTAACCTCTCAAGTACACCTGCCCATAGCAGTCAAAGTGGGAAAGAAAATACTTCACAGAAGAAGCTTGGTTCAATGAGTGAAAACTATGAATGTTTTATGGGCGAATCGGATGTGAATGAAATATTTGATATGTCGGTTCTCAAAGGAATTTTTTCAAACTGTGTAAGATGTATTCATTGTAGTGAAGTTGGTCTGGAACTCTCCATAATAAAGCACGTAGGACTTGCTAGTGAAATACAACTGAAATGTGATAAGTGTTCATACATGACCACCTTTTGGAACAGTGTTGCAGTAACTGCAACTGAAGAAAATGGTAGCAAAATCTACGAACACAACAACGAGCGATGCTTGCTTTAGACAAGGAACGCCTTCGGGCTGCAGACAGGGCTGTAAAGAGTCTAGAAATACAAGCAAGAGTAAACAGGAGGAGGAACAAGAGGAAGCTGGAGGAGGAGTTTGCAGAGGATGAAGATAATCCATCCTATGGACCTGGAATGCACTAAAAAGTTAATCCAATCTCTGTCGCTCGATTCCCAAAACTTTTATTTTCTCATACTAATTACATGTTTTCTAAGGATCTTTCATACATATTTGTTTCAAACTTTCAGTAAATGTTACACAGTACCTTCTGCATAATTTAACACAGCCTTTCTCCAAAAAACTGTATATTTTTGAATATATAAATAAAAAATTGCAAAAAATGTTGTGAATTTTCATTACAATTGAAAAAAAATCATCTTTAATAACTGAACTAAAATTTTGTAAAATCCCTGTGTTAAGTTGTAGCCCATATTCCAATAAATAATCTGTAAAAAGTTCAACTTCCTACCTCAAATACTTTGTGAGGAAAGATGTAATTTATAAGCGTTATTTTAACATTGCAAGTATAGGGCGTTCCGGAGCCCCTTAAGCCGGCATTACGCTACACATCTAAGTCTGCACAAGCCAAGTGTCTAAGTCTGGATCTACCAACATTTTCGTTAGACCTATTACACGACACTCCTAATATGTAAGTCTGTATCAGCGCCCCAAGCGTACATATTCGGAACCCAGGCTTGTTTACGTCGGTCACGCTATTGAATATGAAGGTTGATATTTGTGTAAACCTGCTGTTTACTCAACTGAAACTTGTGATACGCCTAGCTTCATACTTCTTAAGCAGTTATTGTTATCTTGTGCAGCTGTATGAAATTATGTTATGATTATACAGAATTATAGGCATAAGTGTTCGTTTTATGTCACGCTGGCGCAAGCAATTGGTTATCTATGTTTACGTGTCACTGCATTTTAGACGTAGGGAACGCAATTATCTGTGCAGCATTCACCTTAGTCGTTAAGAGAAGGGCAGGACGATGACGTAATGCCAGGAGTAGGAAATGAGTTCGATCGTGGCTGGGAAGAGGGGATGAAGGTAGGGACATGTATTACTTCCTGTTAATGAAGGAGTTGAAGCCTTCAGATCCACTGGAATCTACGAACTTCGTCAGAATGATGTGCCTTGTCGATTGTACATAACGATATTCGAGCAAGTGGTACAGTTGTGAGGGAAGCTCGCTCACAATAGTGCAACCGCAAAAATGCACAACGTCTTTTACAGTCAATGGTCGCGGCCGGCATAACTGCTCTGTCGCTCGACACTACTCTGCCTAGCATGCTGAAATAACACAAAATATGGAATCAAATCAAACACATGCGTTATTTTCACCAATTAAGGTGTCACATACACATATAGAAAGTAAAACTATATTCATATTTAAGTAAAACATATAAACTCAGAATTAAATATTTGTAGAAGCACTTTATTATGGTGCAGCGTGTCTAGAGGATCATGGCAGACACCTTTCCCTGCTGTACGCCTCAAAAAGCATCGTATTACAAGATGCACAACTATGCTTCCGCCGTTTTTCCCCAACATTTGAGGCTTTAATGAAACAAATTGGTTACACATGTATCATTCAAAGTATTTTCCATCGCTGTCCACTACTTTCTCCCATCTTTCGGGCAGTGTACGAATCCCATGTCGAAAAAATTCTTTATCTTTTGAAGCGATCCACGAATCGATCCTATTTGTGACTTCTTCATGAGATCGGAAGTGTTGGTCAGCCAGGCTATGCGCCATTGATCTAAACAGGTGATAGTCAGAGGGAGCAATGTCTGTAGAATATGGCGGGTGGGGTAGGACTTCCAATTTTAACGTTTCCAAGTACGTTTTGACCGCTTTTGCAACGTAGGGTCGAGCGTTGTCGTGCTGCAAAATCACTTTAGTGTGCTTCTCGCTGTATTGCGACCGTTTGTCATTCAATGCTCTGCTTAAACGCATTAAATGCTTCGATAACGAGCACCTGTGATTGTTTCACTTGGTTTTAACATCTCATAGTACACGACGCACAGCTGGTCCCACCAAATGCAGAGCATGATCTTGGAGCCGTGAACATTTGGTTTGGCCGTCGACGTGGAAACGTGACCGGGATACCCCCGTCATTTTTTGCGTTTACGATTGTCCTAATTAACCCATTTTTCGTCCATGGTCACAATGCGATGCAGAAATCCCTTCCGTTTTTGCCTCTGAAACAACTGTTCAAAAACACACAAACGCCGTTCAACGTCTCTTGGTTTCAGCTCACACGGTACCCAAGTTCCTTCTTTCTGAATCATGCCCATAGCCTTGACACGCTTTTAAATGCCTTGCTGTGTCACTCCCATTAATCGTGCCAATTCTTCTTGAGTTTGGCGCGAGTCTTCACTAGCAATGTCTCCAATTCTGCATTTTCGGAAATATTCTCTCTTCCACCACTATGCCGGTCTACGATGTTAAAATCACCGTTCTTGAAGCGTTTAAGCCACTCACGACACGTTCTTTCACGAACAGCGTAGTTACCATACGTACTTGAGAGCATGCGATGAGTCTCAGCCGCTGTTTTATTCATACTGAAACAAAACAGTAACACCTCCCACAAATGAAGAGAATTAGGTTCGTAAACTGACATTTTCAATCAAGAACAACTTTATGATGCAGACACAAATCGTCTAATGTTTGAATGAGGTTATGTTTACCGAGGTCCAAGCTAACTGCCTGACGTCTGCGATCTGTTTCTTTCGACCGCCACTTACCGTTGTCGCCACCTATCGGCAAACGGCGGAAGCAAAGTTGTACACCCTTTAGTTTTTTTTGTTTCATTATATTTCTACAAGTACAAGTTCAAGTTTATATGCCAACTAGCTCTGCAGATGATGAAGAAATTGATGAAATGTATGGTGATGTAAAAGAAATTATTCAGGTAGTGAAGGGAGATGAAAATTTAATAGTCATGGGTGACTGGAATTCGACAGTAGGAAAAGGAAGAGAAGGAAACGTAGTAGGTGAATATGGATTGGGGCTAAGAAATGAAAGAGGAGGCCGCCTGGTAGAATTTTGTACAGAGCATAACTTAATCATAGCCAACACTTGGTTCAAGAATCATGAAAGAAGGTTGGTTGTATACATGGAAGAACCCTGGAGATACTAAAAGGTTTCAGATAGATTATATAATGGTAAGACAGAGAATTAGGATCCAGATTTTAAATTATAAGACATTTCCAGGGGCAGATGTGGACTCTGACCACAATCTATTGGTTATGAACTGTAGATTAAAACTGAAGAGACAGCAAAAAAGTGTGAATTTTAGGAGATGGGACCTGGATAAACTGACTAAACCAGAGGTTGTACAGAGTTTCAGGGAGAGCATAACAGAACAATTGACAGGAATGGGGGAAAGAAATACAGTAGAAGAAGAATGGGTAGCTTTGAGGAAAGAAATAGTGAAGGCAGCAGAGGATCAAGTAGGTAAAAAGACGAGGGCTAGTAGAAATCCTTGGGTAACAGAAGAAATATTGAATTTAATTGATGAAAGGAGAAAATATAAAAATGCAGCAACTGAAGCAGGCAAAAAGGAATAAAAAACGTCTCAAAACTGAGATCGACAGGAAGTGCAAAATGGCTAAGCAGGGATGGCTAGAGGACAAATGTAAGGACGTAGAGGCTTATCTCACTAGGGGTACGATAGATACTGCCTACAGGAAAGTTAAAGAGACCTTTGGAGAAAAGAGAACCACTTGCATGAATATCAAGAGCTCAGATGGAAACGCAGTTCTAAGCAAAGAAGGGAAAGCAGAAAGGTGGAGGGAGTATATAGAGGGTGTACACAGGGGCGATGTTCTTGAGGACAATATTATGGAAATGGAGGAGGAAGTAGATAAAGATGAAATAGGGGATATGATACTGCGTGAAGAGTTTGACAGAGCACTGAAAGACCTATGTCGAAACAAGGCCCTGGGAGTAGACAACATTCCATTAGAACTACTGACAGCCTTGGGAGAGACAGTCCTGACAAAACTCAACCATCTGGTGAGCAAGATGTATGAGACAGGCGAAATACCCTCAGACTTCCAGAAGAATATAATAATTCCAATCCCAAAGAAAGCAGGTGTTGACAGATGTGAAAATTACCCTACTATCAGTTTAATAAGTCACAGCTGCAAAATACTAATGCGAATTCTTTACAGACGAATGGAAAAACTGGTAGAAGCCGACCTCGGCGAAGAACGGTTTGGATTCGATAGAAATGTTGGAACACGTCAAGTAATACTGACCCTACGACTTATCTTAGAAAATAGATTAAGGAAAGGCAAACCTACGTTTCTAGCATTTGTAGACTTAGAGAAAATTTTGACAATGTTGACTGGAATACTCTCTTCAAATTCTAAAGGTGGCAGGGGGTAAAATACGGGGAGCGAAAGGCTATTTACAATTTGTACAGAAACCAGTTGGCAGTTATAAGAGTCGAGGACATGAAAGGGAAGCAGTGTTTGGGAAGGGAGTGAGGCAGGGTTGTAGCCTCTCCTCGTTGCTATTCAATGTGTATATTGAGCAAGCAGTAAAGGAAACGATAGAAAAGTTCGAAGTAGGTATTAAAATCCATGGATAAGAAATAAAAACTTTGAGGTTCGCCGATGACATTGTAATTCTGTCAGAGACAGCAAAGGACTTGGAAGAGCAGTTGAACACAATAGGCAGTGTCTTGAAAGGAGGGTATAAAATGAACATCAACAAAAGCAAAACGATGATAATGGAATGTAGTCGAATTAAGTTGGGTGATGCTGCGGGTATTAGATTAGGAAATGAAGCACTTAAAGTAGTAAAGGAGTTTTTCTATTTGGGGAGCAAAATAACATGATGGTCGAAGTAGAGAGGATATAAAATGTAGACTGGCAATGGCAAGGAAAGCGTTTCTGAAGAAGAGAAATTTCTTAACATCCAGTATTTATTTAAGTGTCAGAAAGTCGTTAATGAAAGTATTTGTATGGAGTGTAGCCATGTATGGAAGTGAAACATGGATGATAAATAGTTTGGACAAGAAGAAAATAGAAGCTTTCGAAATGTGGTGCTACAGAGGAATGCTGAAGATTAGATGAGTAGATCACATAACTAATTAGGAGGTATTGAATAGAATTGGGAGAAGAGGAGTTTGTGGCACAGCTTGACTAGAAGAAGGGATCGGTTGGTAGGACATGTTCTGAGGCATCAAGGGATCACCAATTTAGTACTGGAGGGCAGCGTGGAGGGTAAAAATCGTAGAGGGAGACCAAGAGTTGAATACACTAAGCAGATTCAGAAGGATGTAGGCTGCAGTAGGTACTCGGAGATGAAGAGGTTTGCACAGGATAGAGTAGCATGGAGAGCTGCATCAAACCAGTCTCAGGACTGAAGACCACCACAACAACAACAATAACAAATGGCTCTGAGCACTATGGGACTTAACTTCTGAGGTCATCAGTCCCCTAGAACTTAGAATTACTTAAAACTAACTAACCTAAGGACATCACACACATCCATGCCCGAGGCAGGATTCGAACCTGTGACCGTAGCGCAACAACAACATATTTCTACAATAAGAAGCTATCATTAAATATGCAGCTTTTCTCGAGTGCAATATGAAAAAGCGAAATTTCAATTGTATTAATACTGTATCTACAAAGCGAAGAATATCTCGCGCAATAGCCGAAAGTGTTCTCAAGAACGCTTGCATTTCTCGTCTGCTGACCACGCGGGAAAATAATAACAAGAAGAATGCCCACTCGAAATGCCGCATCCTGCATAGTTGCACATAGACATGTTCTGTTGCGCATGCGTGGATCCACGGCGGAAAAGAACGGTTCCTATTTCCCCCCGTCTGCTGAAATCTCAGGTTTACCCGTTCTGTCGCTAGGTGGCAGGACGTCTGTAGCTGACATGTACACGTTAGGTGATTCGTGTAATACGGGCTTTAAGCGGAAGATCAGGTTTCGAGTCTGAGACATAACAGCGCATCTTTATACCATTTCGAAATTAATTTGGATCACTGGATTAAGTATTACGTCATTAGATAGGGCCCGCATATGTGATTTCGTCTTTTGAACTCTGCAATTTGTTTTGTAATAACTTTATGAGAAAGTATTGGCTGGTAATTTTTTCATAATGTGGGGCCACAGTCATAAAATATTTCTTTCAAGTCAGTACCCCCCATTAGACTGTTTTTCACTTGCAGTGTGACATTTACACGATCATGATTTCGGCTTTAAAGTGCCATTATCAAGTGTTTTATACAGTGCCTAAGATGGCATACTGCTGCCACGGCATAGTGCCATCTTAGGCACTGTATAACATTAAAACACTTGATAATGGCACTTTAAAGCCGAAATCATGACCGTGTAAATGTCACACTGCAAGTGAAAAACAGTCTAATGGGGGTACTGACTTTAAAGAAATATTCGTATATCCAGTCATTGGCACGGACATGTATCGTCGATTCGTTTAACTGCAACTATTTTAGCGCCCGCTGCTTCACTCGCGTATACTGTACTCTCTGCACAGATTGCTTTTTCTTAAATGTTTATGTTGATTACAAATTGAGATAGCTTTTTCATGTTTCACGCTAATTAGGGCACAGGATCATGATCTTTTCTGGATGTACTTGTGACTAAAAAGCGATTCTGGTAGCTGGAATCCATGGTTTTCGTTAATCAAGTCTTTTGCGTTCTTATGGTGATATTTACACAAAAACTTTCGTCCTCTAGCACGTATATCTTTATATGTAACAGTGAAACCCGTATGTTTTAATTTCTAGCAGAGAAGCCAAACACCAGTTCTTTTAGATTTAGCTTCAAAAATGAAATATTCCGACAAAAACTTTCATTTCCCACTTCACCCCCTTAGAAGTTGAATTTCCAAAAACACTAAAATACGGTTTTTTTTATTTGTAACCAAGAAGTCAAATACCAACAAAGTTGCCCATTAATAATCACTTATTTTCATAAACCTTTCACCCACTATTTCACCCCCATAGGGGCTAAATTTCCAACAAATGGTGAAACACGTATTTCTTTATTTCTGACCGAGGGACGAAATGCCACTTTACATAGGTCTTGCCTTAATAGCGACATACTTTCAAAAAAACCCTCATCCCCTATTTCATCCCTGGAGTGGAATTCCGGAAAATCCCTTTTTAAGCGACTCCTACAATATACACTCCTGGAAATGGAAAAAAGAACACATTGACACCGGTGTGTCAGACCCACCATACTTGCTCCGGACACTGCGAGAGGGCTGTACAAGCAATGATCACACGCACGGCACAGCGGACACACCAGGAACCCCGGTGTGCACCGCCGCCGTCAGTGTCAGCCAGTTTGCCGTGGCATACGGAGCTCCATCGCAGTCTTTAACACTGGTAGCATGCCGCGACAGCGTGGACGTGAACCGTATGTGCAATTGACGGACTTTGAGCGAGGGCGGATAGTGGGCATGCGGGAGGCCGGGTGGACGTACCGCCGAATTGCTCAACACGTGGGGCGTGAGGTCTCCACAGTACATCGATGTTGTCGCCAGTGGTCGGCGGAAGGTGCACGTGCCCGTCGACCTGGGACCGGACCGCAGCGACGCACGGATGCACGCCAAGACCGTAGGATCCTACGCAGTGCCGTAGGGGATCGCACCGCCACTTCCCAGCAAATTAGGGACACTGTTGCTCCTGGGGTATCGGCAAGGACCATTCGCAACCGTCTCCATGAAGCTGGGCTACGGTCCCGCACACCGTTAGGCCGTCTTCCGCTCACGCCCCAACATCGTGCAGCCCGCCTCCAGTGGTGTCGCGACAGGCGTGAATGGAGGGACGAATGGAGACGTGTCGTCTTCAGCGATGAGAGTCGCTTCTGCCTTGGTGCCAATGATGGTCGTATGCGTGTTTGGCGCCGTGCAGGTGAGCGCCACAATCAGGACTGCATACGACCGAGGCACACAGGGCCAACATCCGGCATCATGGTGTGGGGAGCGATCTCCTACACTGGCCGTACACCACTGGTGATCGTCGAGGGGACACTGAATAGTCATCGAACCCATCGTTCTACCATTCCTAGACCGGCAAGGGAACTTGCTGTTCCAACAGGACAATGCACGTCCGCATGTATCCCGTACCACCCAACGTGCTCTAGAAGGTGTAAGTCAACTACCCTGGCCAGCAAGATCTCCGGATCTGTCCCCCATTGAGCATGTTTGGGACTGGATGAAGCGTCGTCTCACGCGGTCTGCACGTCCAGCACGAACGCTGGTCCAACTGAGGCGCCAGGTGGAAATGGCATGGCAAGCCGTTCCACAGGACTACATCCAGCATCTCTACGATCGTCTCCATGGGAGAATAGCAGCCTGCATTGCCGCGAAAGGTGGATATACACTGTACTAGTGCCGACATTGTGCATGCTCTGTTGCCTGTGTCTATGTGCCTGTGGTTCTGTCAGTGTGATCATGTGATGTATCTGACCCCAGGAATGTGTCAATAAAGTTTCCCCTTCCTGGGACAATGAATTCACGGTGTTCTATTTCAATTTCCAGGAGTGTATGATCAACACCCTCTCCAAATTCCAGATTTCTGCCCTTAGCGTTTGGACTTGGCAAAGATGAGTCAGCTAGTCTGGACGTTGCCTTGTATATATATTCCTTTACAAACAACTGGATAACAAAAAAGCACCAAATATACCTCATTTTATAATGTTAGAAACCTGTATCAACTCTGTTTGTCATACTGTCAATTTGCTAATTACTGCTTAACATAACGACACCTAATTACTTCGTAATTAATGTAATTAACAATAACGTACTAAATTGGGAAAGTGATCAGTTTATTTAGGCTACTGGATCATATCTTGAAATTACCTCTACACTAAAAAATTATGTACTCATATTTGAAGGAAATCCTTGGGATGATGTCGTTTAAGTGCAATTAACAAAAATGTAATCATCATTGTTCACTTGAATCATTTGAGTTATTTTTCCATGAAAACGACAGATTTGTGTTTGACGTTGTATGCTACGAGGGCTATCCACAAAGTACATTACGTTTTGGAATTAAAAATAAATTAAGAATTGGAAAATTTTTTTTTATTATATACAGATGAAAGCCACACTTAAATACTACTTCTCTGCATAGTTGCCATTTGAATTAAAGCACTTATCGTAGCGATGGACGAGCTTAGAAATTCCTTCGTAGTAAAATTTGGCCGCCTGCGCCTTCAACCACGTGGTTACCTCTTTTTGAAGCTGTGGGTCGTCATCAAAACGCTGCATAGCCAACCACTTCTTCATTGCTGGGAATAAGTGGAAGTCGCTCGGTGCCAGGTCGGGACTGTACGGCGGATGAGGAAACAACTCCCACTTAAAAGATTCGAGAACTTCACGAGTGGCATTTGCCGTGTGGGCCCGGGCGTTGTCGTGAATCAGCAAGATCTTTGAGCCCAACTTTCTCCTGCGCTTGTTTTGTATTGCTCTTCTGAGGTTGTGCAGAGTTTGGCAATACCTTTGAGAGTTTATTGTAGTGCCTCTTTCCAGGAAATCCACAAAAATCACACCTTTTCTGTCCCAAAAGACAGTCGCCATCACCTTCCTTGCCGACATTGTCTGCATGCATTTCTTGGGTTTTTGGGGGGAATTTGTGTGCCCCCGCTGCATTGACTGCAATTTTGCCTCACAGTTCACATGCTTAACCCATGTTTAGTCACCAGTAACGATGCGATCGAGTAATGAGTCGCCATCTTTCTCGTAAGCGTCCAAAAACGTTAACGCTGCAGCCATTCGCTGATTTTTGTGAATCTCTGTCAATATTTTTGGTATCCATCTTGCACAAAACTTGTAGTAACCGAGCTTTTCGGTAATGATTTCGTGCAACAAACTTCGTGAAATTTGTGGAAAACTCATAGAGAGTTCCGTTATTCTGAAATTACGGTTTCCGCGGACCGCGGCATCGACTTTTTCGACAAGTTCGGCAGTTACTATGCTGGGTCTTCCACTTCGCTCTTCGTCGTGAAAGTCAGTTCGGCCATTTTTAAATTTTATGACCCATTGACGCACTCCACCTTCAGTGATTATGTTGTCCCCATACACTTCACAGTTTTTTGCAGTCAGAAACCTTATTACTGCACGCACTTCACACTTCGCGGCATTTTCAATTAACGCTGACATTTCAAACTGTCACAGTAACTCAACGGAGTACAGCACGAACCTCTCACTAGCACGGCAGGATGCCGACTGAACGGCGGAATGCCGTGACACCAAGATGGCCGCGCTAGCCCCGCCACTAACGGACACAAACGAAAACGTAATGTACTTTGTGGATAGCCCTCTTATTTCAACTATTTTAATTGTAACCGCCAATTGATAGCATTTTCTGTAAATTGAGCAACTTCTGTTATTGTAATTAACGAAATTACTATATGTAACGATATTTCTGATGTCCGCAAATGTATAAAACACACGCAAAAAATCACGCTAGGGTGCAGTACAATGTGAGATTTTGAGCTGCATTGTGTTACATCAAGTTAAGAAATACACAACATTCAGAGTTGTAAATGTGGGTACAATGAATCACTTTGCGACCTTTCAAGTTATTAAGGACTCATGGTGTTCACTAGCCCGTCACTAGAAAAAATTTACATGAATCAGTTGCAACGGAGCGGCGAAAAGATGTTACTGAGATACAACAGTCCAGCTCGAAGAAATTTTTTTCAGTTACCTTCTTCAAACTGAACTGCAGCGCAGCAACGAAAAGAAGTTCACACAAACATGTTTTTTAACAATCTGAATTACACCCGACCACCTCCAAGAAATATTTATCAGCTACGTCCTTTAAGATTAGGATACGTATAGACATTGATATAATTATATCTCTAAAGGAGTTATCCTAAGCAGGACAAGTACGCTTGAAGCCCCAGGCCAGTGCGTCTTAGCAGTTGGTTTAATGCTGCCGAGTGCAGACACTGAAATAACACGAAACACAATCGATATCACGAGAGCAGATCGCTATGTAGTGCAACCCAAAAACAGTTGATCTGGTAGCACGGTGTTTATTAAAGCATCTGTACTTTAAAATGGCTGCGAGAAACTTGGGTTTCATTATACTGGGAGCTTATCGTTCATATTGTTATGCTCCTTGCTGTCACCGACGTTCAGTTGGATTATTTACAACTGCTTTGTTAAATAATAGCAGATAGTACAGTATGATCAGGAATAACAATAAATTGTTCATTTCGAATGTAAAGAAATGACTATATGACATTTATCATGTAAATTAACCTCTATTCCGTAAAGAGACCAATGCTGATTTGCATTAAACTATGGCGTGGGAGAAAAATACTGCAGTGGTACCTAAACTGAACATCAAAATGAAGAGGAATTTTTTTTTTATGAGTCGTACATGGTATGAGTCACTATCGATAGCTGTAATGTATTAATGCGCAATGTGCGTGATGTAAGGTGGAGTTCAAATGAAAAGTCGTGTAGCTAGGGCCTTCCGTCGGGTAGACCGGTTACCTGGTACAAGTCTTTTGAGTTGACGCCACTACGGCGACTTGTCGATGGGGATGAAATGATGATGAAGACAACACAACACCCAGTCTCTGAGCGGACAAAATCCCCGACCCAGCCGGGCGGGAATCGAAACCGGGTCCCTCTGCATGGCATTCCATCGTGCTGACCACTCAGCTATCGAGGCAAACAGGTGGAGGTTCAAATGGTTCAAATGGCTCTGAGCACTATGGGACTCAACTGCTGTGGTCATAAGTCCCCTAGAACTTAGAACTACTTAAACCTAACTAACCTAAGGACATCACACACATCCATGCCCGAGGCAGGATTCGAACCTGCGACCGTAGCGGTCGTGCGGTTCCAGACTGTAGCGCCTTTAACCGCTCGGCCACTCCGGCCGGCACAGGTGGAGGTGAAGAAGGGTGATTACAGTTATATTTTATGAAGTATGACGCTTGAACATGGATGTGAAACGCGATTATATTTATGTTGTATGAATAAAAATGCTTGAAAAGTAAATATGAATGGTAATTATACTTACACTGTATGAAGTAAAATTCTGGATGGGTGTACGTGGAAGGTAATTACATTGCATAGAGTCAAATGTTTCAAAGATGGTTGTGGGAGGTGGTTATTCCTGTTATTTAATAGATATTTAACATAAAGTGAGAGTTTTTTGATGTGAGGTCCGCCAGTTATGCACAACACCGTTTTTCTCAGTACCCAAACGTGTTTCGGCACCAGTGTACCATCATCAGTGGGTTTTCGTTTTTATTTATTCTTTACATTTGGTGTGCATGAATTTTCTGGATCACTTTGGTGTTAATTACTGCAGGTAGCTTGTCATGTTTTCGTGTGGCAAGTACTTCCATTCTCCACATCATGCTGGGATGTTGTGATGCATACGTAACTACAACAAATAATGTAGTAAAACACTTTTCACTACACCAGAACACAGTGTGATTGTGGTTTGACATAACTGGCGGACCTCACATCCAAAAATTCTAACTGCAAACACCGCCAATACAAGGAGCTGCAAATCAAGAAGATGGATATAAAGTGAGAGATTTTCCGGAAGTATATATATTTATGAGAGAGTAATAACTTTTTCGTTGTATTCACCATATCCAATAAATGATAAATATGTTATTTCGTAATGGAATGTTTTATAAAAAGATTGCGCCCCTGTGGCTATGATGAATATTAATACTCACCAAAATTTACAAGCTGGGTTTTACTTTGACTGAAGATTGTTTATAAAGTAATTAACATGATGTGTAATCTAAAACGTGAAATGACGTTAGCGGTTTCTTAATTTGCGATGAAATGGGAATGCAGAAACAAATGAAAATGTGAGCCGAAGCGGCATTCGATACTGAATCTGTTGCTCATCGCCTACGGGTTCAAGTATTGGCTACCGTTTCTCAAATATATTCATTAAATTTCCTGTTCATTTGTGAATCGTTTTCACCGATACGTCACGTCACTGCACCTTCATTAATTTCATCTCCATTGATTTCATTCACTTAAAATTCCGATGAATTCCGTAAACTAGCATAGATGTTTGGCGTTTTCCTACTTTTTCAGCTAAAACTGTTTACCTCAACTGTATCTATGAAAAGTGAATGTAATCAAGACGTAGTTTTTGCTAAGTGAAAGTGGACAACGTAGTAATTTCCTGGCGAAAATCATTTTTTACTTTTATACCTAGCGAATAATGGAACGAGTTTTTTACGGAATTATATACATTTTTGTTCTTTGGCAACAGCTTTCGAAGAGGACTTCTGCGTCGTAACTTGTGAGGGACTTGATCAAAGGGTGGCAGTAACATGGTGACCCAGATCGCTGTCCAGCCGTCAGTAGTATAGAATGCACAAATGTCTGCCCTACTGCACCAAATGAACGCAGGTATGGTTCATATGTTTAGCTGTGCGCTTAAAGATCATCAGTTTAAGATGACGGGATGAAAGTAAACAAATAAATACGTAAAACACCGGTTGCTTCACTCAGCAATCGCTGTTGTAGGCAAACAAGTGCTGTCGCCACGCGATATCAAATTAAGTTTGTAATAACTGACGGATATTCGTAGAATAAAGCAGAGGTAATATCTGCCGTTCCCCAAGGAGGTGTTATAGGCCCTCTGTTGTCCCTGATCTACGTAAATGATTGCACATAAATCTGAGCAATCCTCTTAGATTATTTCAAGATTATGTTGTCATTGACAGTCTAGTAAAGTTATCAGATGATCAAAAACAACTGCAAAATAATTTGGACAAGACAGGTGTACGGTGCAAAAAGTGGCAACTGATTCTAAATACTGAAAGTTTGAAGTCATCCACATGAGTACTAAAACGAATCCGCTAAATTTGGGTACCATGATAAATCGCACAATTCTAAAGGCTGACAATTCAACTAAATGCTTGGCGATTACAATTACAAACAACTTAAGCCGAAACGATCACACAGATAATGTTGTGGGAAAAGCAAACCAAAGACTGCGTTTTCTTGACAGAATACTTAACTGCAACAGGTCTACTAAAGAGAGCACTTACATACACAACGATTGTCCGCCCTCTTATGGAGTACTGCTATGCGGTGTGGGTTCCGCATGAGGTAGGATTCACGGAGGACATCGAAAAGTCCAAAGAAGTGTAACTCGTTCTGTATTATCGCGAAATAGAGGATAAAGTGTCACGGATACCATACACCAATTGGTGTGACAATCATTAAAACAAAGGTGCTTAACTTCTTTGGAAATTTCAATCACCGATTTCACCTCTGAGCGTGAAAATATTTTGCTGTTGTCCACCTTCATAGGCAGAAACGATCATAATAATATGATAAGAAAAGTCAAATCTCGCTGTTCGGAAGTGGAGGTAGAGAAATAGGTTGTAGGTGGCTCAGTGAATCCTCCACCAGTCACTTAATTGTGAATTGCAGAGTAATCATGTAGATGAAGATATAGAAGATGTATGTCGTCCTTCACGGAAATAATATTTAAATTTTCGTCAAATGCACAATTATGTAGACATATTGAAGCGACAAATAATATCTGCGGATGTATGGATACAGTTTCTGTACATGAATAACCTAATTACAGAAGCAAATTAATTTTGTTCGAACAACTGTGGAAAATATGGCATGTGTGCCTTTTGCAGTGTGGATTAGAATACAAAGCAGGTTGGTGACAGGACGATTATAAACAGTGGTGGTTACAAAGCATGTTGACGTCAGTAGCAGTCTGCTGCTCTGTGCTTACCCAGCGCTCTTGGAACAGCTACCTCTTTCCGTCGTTATTAGTCGTGAGGCCTTAGCAGCGGAGGAAGTAATTTTACAGCGTTATAATATTTTATATTCTTACTTTTATTCCGTCGTAGTAGACCAATGGGCTTCAAGCGATCGAGCACCAACCGAATCTGAGTTACATGTTCGCTTACGTCAGGTGCCGTGGAGAAAAATTATGGTACTATTTCTCCTGACGGCTGGGCAATGGTTTGGGTTGCTGTTGTCTTGTTACACTTTGATCAGGTTCCGTACATGAAAAAAAACGTTCTCGGTTTTCAGTTTATATAGGCACGATCACATCAGCAGCAGCCCATCAGATAGACCCGGGCAGCTGGCGGAGCTATTGCCCGTGGCAGCACCGGTGACGTCAGGTGGCGGCAGGGGCAGGCGCCCAGTTTGCCGTCGCGAAAGACTCCCAGGTCACAAAAGTTCCACACATGTTTACGTCGAAAATACAGAATAGATTCAATCAGCAGTGCGTTAGGTATGGGCTCAATAGATTTAAATGCTTTGGATCCACATAATCTCTCCTTCAGCACCACCTAGGACCTGTAACTACCCACACTTCAAATTCATATTTGACCCTCGAGTCCTTCTCGAAGCTACATCAGACTGGTGGACCAGTCATAATCTCTCCTTCAGGACCACCTAGGACCTTCAACTACCCACACTTCAAATACATATTTGCCCCTCGAGTCCTCGAAGCTGCATCAGACTGCTGGACCAGTCACTTGTGAAAAATGAAGAAATAAACGAGATCCTTAATAGATCAGCTACATCAACAGGTACATGGGGTAGTCTGGCATAGGAAAAAAGAAGTGGCCGCCTTACATTAGCTAGCATAGGATCGATATGGCTCCACGGTACCGGGAGTTACGAGTGCTAACATACTAGATACACCAACCAGTAAATGGAATAATCTAACGTTATAGGAATGAACTGACAGCCTCACACTAAATAGCATAGAAAAGATATAAATCCACATCACGAATTTAAATCAAGGCACAAAATTCCTTGACTTAAGACACAATTCTAGCTGATGTTTTTCTGCAGCCATACGGCAAAGGCAGAGATTGAGTAACAAGTAGAGGGCGGGTCAGGAGGAAAGATACATCCATGCTGCTGGCTGCGACAGTACCGGTGATTCTGAACCAAAAACTTCAAATGAACATATGCCCTATCCTTTACCATATCCGACGTAAAGCTGTTCGAAAATAACGAGCATCAGTTGCTTGTCCTTCGTGCAGGTGAAAATCTACACGCTGCTATGAAAACAAATTTTCAATGGCGTTTCTCAGTGTACGTACGGCGCGGTTTTACTACGACCGACTCACGGGTCAAGTTATTTTACTTAACCGTCTTAATGGAATACCGCATCTTGGTTTCCTTCAAAACGTATTACCAGAACACTTGGAGGAAATTCCTTTGGCAAGACGACGACGTGTATAATTCCAGCACGACGGAGATCCTGCACATCTGTACGGCCTGTGACACAGTACCTCCTGGGAGTTGTATTGGGCGCCGTGGAGTCATTTCTTGGCCACGGAGATCAACCTATCTTACTCCATTAGATTTTTGCTTGTGGTGTTGGCTTAAGGACGAAGTCTACAAGCGCAGAGCGGACACAAAGGAGGTATTTTTCGCTCCTATTTCACATGCGCGTGATCACGTAACGGACATTACGAATGAGGTCAGATCACCAACACTACAGCTTACTACTCGTACAATAGCTTCAAAATGTTTTGCAGTTGACGGACTTTTTGAATATATTTTGCCGGCCAGAGTGGCCGAGCGGTTCTAGGCGCTTCAGTCTGGAACCGCGCGACCGCTACAGTCGCAGGTTCGAGTCCTGCCTCGGGCATGGAAGTGTGTGATGTCCTTAGATTAGGTAGGTTTAAGTAGTTCTAAGTTCTAGGGGACTGATGACATCAGCTGTTAAGTCCCACAGTGCTCAGAGCCATTTTTTTAATATCTTTTGTGAGGGAACGTACACAATTAAACAAAACATTAGATTACAATGTTCATTTACTGTCACCTGCATTTCCTTGGAAACAGTTAAGAACAGGGCATAAGTTCAAACGAATGCCACAACAGCGTCAGCTGCAACTGGCTGACTGCAGTCAGTCATTTTCTTCAGACGTAGTCTAAAAGCTAATAAACATAATTTATAATTCGCGCGACACAAAGCAGGAAAAGCTGTTTAACCCCGCAAGCATTATTATAACGTTAACTAGCGAAACTATCATACCGGATGGTTATAATTAAACTTTCTGTATTTAACACGTTATAACACGGAAAATACGAGGCCTGTTCAGAAAGTAAGCTCCGATTGATTGCCAAATTGAAACCACAGTGAACATCAGAAATGTTTTACTTGTAACAATTAGCTACACCTTTCAGCTACTTCTCTACTTAGTCGCCGTTCTGACTTAGACTTTTGTCATAGCGTTGTACCAACTTTTCAATAGCCTCATCATAGAAGGCAGCCGCCAGTGCTTTCCGCCAATTCTCCACGCTGGCCTACACCTCGTTGTCTGTGTCAAAATGTTGTCTTCAAAGACAGCGGTTCATGTGACCAGAGATGAAACTCAGGGGGAGACAATTGCGGACTGAATTGTGGGTAATCTCGCATTTCCATTTGAAAACGATGCAGGAGCATCTTCATTGCCCCTGCAGAATGCGGCTGAGAATTGTCTTGAAGAAGAAACAGACGACAGTTATGTAATGTTAGCTGCATAGCTTCAGGCGAAATTTCTCACCAGGCCCTCGTACTTGGCGGCAGACACTATTTTCTAGACATCTTTACGCACTCACTGCGAGCTCAGAAATGAGAAGAGCGACGTGATGCTAACTGGGGTTATACTAGAGACACTACCCAACACATCTGTGCAAAGCTTTATCGGATTTTCATAGTCGTTTCCATTTCGCGACCGATCGGAGCTTACTTTCTGAACGCCCCTCGTAATTACCGTATGAGTACCAAACTTGGTAGCATTAATGTCCATAGTATGGAGAGCATGATTTCCATGCGTCACCGCGCCACTGTCCAGTTCCAACTATGGCCACCAGGTCACGTAATCAGTCATCGTGGTTCAAGGTCTCACACACCTGACCAGTCGCAGTGCACTTTGCGCTAGAACTGGGCCGTGCTATGTACAGACGAAGCTCATTTTTCTTTGACGGTTGAGGTGAACACACAGAATTATCAAGTGTGGGATCTTCAACTCCAATCAATTTGCAAGTTCCTCTGTATTGTGAACGTGTCTCCGTATGGTGTGGCTACGGTCATCATTGGCCCATTCTCTTTTGAACAGGTTGGTGCTCAAGAACCAAAGACGTGCAGTGTGACTGGCCAGCGTTATTACGACATGCTTCGACAGCATGTCATACCCACTCTACAGCAGAGAGACGCATTGAACTCAACAGCATTCATGCAAGCTGGGGTCCCATCGCACATCGCTCATGAAGTTCACCTGCTTCTCCGAAACACATTTGGAAACAATCGAATTATCGCCGAACGTTTCCAAATGCTTGGCCTGCACGATCACCTGATCTCACTCCCTGATTTTTGGTTGTGTCAAAAACCGAAGGAATATTCACACATGTGTCCGCCTCCGTTAGCTGAATGGCCAGCGCGACAAAATATTAATCCTAAGGGCCCGGGTTCTATTCTCGGCTGCGCCGGAGATTTTCTCCGCTCAGAGACTGGGTGTTGTGTTGTCCTAATCATCATCATTTCATCCCAATCGACGTGCAAGTCGCCGAAGTGGCGTCAAATCGAAAGTTGCACCCAGCAAACGGTCTACCCGATGGGAGGCCCTAGTCGCACGACATTTACATTATTCACACTCCAAGATGCTATACCAGGCGGGTGTAAAATGAATGTGTCCAACAGAAGATAAACCCTAAAATGAAGATTTGGCCCTGTCTGACTACCCCTTGAAGCAGATCTTAGGAGCTATTAATTCTATAAATTACATTCTAAAAATAAATGAATGATGAAGGCAACTAATCCTACTAAATGATAAACGTTGTTCCTGCTTATATATTTATTGCAGATTAAAAAAAACTTTGTATTACAAAGTTTACATTTCCTAAGTAAAATTATTAATCAATTGCCCAACTCTGCCCCTTATTTTGAGTGCGCGGTCTAATATCAATACCGTGGAATGACTGAATCATCTATGTACCAAACACTAGAAGACACTACTTTCAAAGATGATCTACGGTGGAACCTCAGTGTAAATAAACTAACGTGATCACAGCTGTTTAGCTTTTATAGACCTAATAAGCCGAAGCAATTTGGATATCACCGTATGTACTGCGTCTGGGTCATGTATGATATTCTTTGCTTAATTTTTTTAGCGCAGATATCAACGAGAATATTGAAGCAAGTACGATCTTTTTTAGTATAAGCGTATACTTCTTCTAACACTCGATAGCTCTTGAGAAGACAGTTACAGTGATATAGAGTTTGTTAATGTTGACGTTGAAACCTGTCGCAAAAAATGCCATAAAAGATAAATACCCTGGAATGTGAGAGAACGGTGGCCGGATACAGCATTTGCGGTACCAACATTGCCAAGCAGGCTGTCTGATAACTGTCTGTACCTACACTGCTCTAAAATTTATCACTTGGGACACATTCGCTAGACTAAACGTCTGACTCTTATTTGATCTTAGAAAACATCTTTGGTATTTACGAAGGTCGAATGCACTTGGATAAGCATCACAAATGTTTTTGGTAGCAACTGTTGCGTTACTTCTCTAGCGAAACTAGAAAAGCATACAATGCCAAATATGTACCTCTTCTAGTATTGGCTGGCCATTCAACTATAAATGAAAAAGAAGTAATTATTTAGGAACAAACAAGTCACTTTAATATTAAAAAGCCTTTCACACAACTTTGAAGTGCACAATGAGCTGATAAACAACAAACGTATTTTGACATGAGCAAAAACGAAATTATTTCCGGTCCTCCTAATACTATAGAGTTATCTGTATAAACATGGTGCTAAACATTTGATGTTGTTGTTGTTGTGGTCTTCAGTCCTGAGACTGGTTTGATGCAGCTCTCCATGCTACTCTATCCTGTGCAAGCTGCTTCATCTCCCAGTACTTACTGCAACCTACATCCTTCTGAATCTGCTTAGTGTATTCATCTCTTGGTCTGCCTCTACAATTTTTACCCTCTACACTGCCCTCCAATACTAAATTGGTGATCCCTTGATGCCTCAGAACATGTCCTACCAACTGATCCCTTCTTCTATTCAAGTTGTGCCACAAACTCCTCCCCAATTCTATTCAATACCTCCTCATTAGTTATGTGATCTACTCATCTAATCTTCAGCATTCTTCTGTAGCACCACATTTCGAAAGCTTCTATTCTCTTCTTGTACAAACTATTTATCGTCCATGTTTCACTTCCATACATGGCTACACTCCATACAAATACTTTCAGAAACGACTTTCTTACGCTTAAATCTATACTCGATGTTAACAAATTTCTCTTCTTCAGAAACGCTTCCCTTGCCATTGCCAGTCTACATTTTATATCTTCTCTACTTCGACCATCATCAATTATTTTGCTCCCCAAATAGCAAAACTCCTTTTCCTAATCTAATTCCCTATTCTAAGTGTAGGCCAGTGCATCTCGCCATCTGTGGTGTCATGTAAGATGGCAAGAACTATGCCCCTTACATGAAGTCATTAAAGATTACCGAACTCACATTGAGCGAACAGTAGGGCTGAACAAAAATGACTGACAAGTCACAATGCATCTTGTAGAGGGTACAGTATGAACGTATTGGAACAATTAATGTTGAGTGATAGTTTTAAAGTAATTCACGCGACATGCAAACTTTGTGGAAACGCGTCGATTTACTGCAAGCTAGTTTATCTCAGGGAAGAATTCAGAGTTGACCTCAGCTGGGTCGCAGCGTGCAGCTGGGGAGCGCCGAAGGGAAACGACAATAGGCAGCTTAGGGCAGCTCAAGCTCTGAGATAGCAGTAATGGGGTGCAGCCTCCAGCTGCCTTAAGATGAGTGACAGTGAGGATGTGGTTGACCCCATGCTGGTGTACCAGGAAGCAGACAGAGAACTTGTACACCTGTTGATAAATGCCGTCATCCCATTTTCAGTGAAAAATGCTAGAAAGCGATGCAAAGCTATGGTGGAAGGGTCAACAGAGGCCGAAATATGCATTTTCGTGACTATAGCAACTTCTCGTTGCAGAATCTGAAGTAATCAGGTGAAGAGCGACAGAATGAAATACGCCGGCCTCTGAATGTAGGACCAAGGAATTTGAAGTACTCTCCTGGGAGTCAGAATTTCGGAAAAATTGGTGTTTTATGCAGATGCTAACCTTGATTGGTGGCCTGGGAGGACCTAAATAGCAGAAGTTGAGAGAAAGGGAATTTTTGTAGGAATTTGTTCACTTACCAGAGCAGGCATTGGTCGGCACTGGGAAGCGACGCATAATTAACGCGGCTTGCACTGCAGTTGGCATAAGTGATTTTGCTGGAGGGGAAATCGAGGCGAAGAGCGGACTTGTAGACATCTCCGTAAAGGTTTTTTTTCTGTTCCCAGCTTGCCTAGAGTTCGGACGTGGTATTCTTTACGCAGCTTGCCTGAGAGAGAGTGAGCATCTCTGCAGTTTAGGACTTAGCAAACGGAACGATTGATCTTGGAGATAGAAAGTTTTCATTCAGCTATGTACTGAGCAAGATAGCTAGGAGTGTATAGACGAGCACAGCCTTGCAGCACCACGAGGCCGGCTGAGGTCCGCACAACGATGACGCCCTGCCACGCTGAATTTGGTGATATTGCGCCTGCTCCGGCGTGAGTTAGGCCACTGATTAATTTGTTGGATGACATTGGCAAAGTTTCCATGAGGGTTTCGTGGGCCGTGTATTGTAGAATTCTTCTCCCACTTCGCATTACATCTAGGTCAGTCGATAGGAATTAATTTTGATTTATCGCGCTTTACTCCACGTTAACGCAATTTATTTCCACTGCCTGTCAGGAGAGTCATGTAATGTGATGATTGAAGGTCGTGAGTTAAAATAAATTTGTGCTAATCGACTGCATCTGTTTTCAATCAAGTAGTTGAAATCCCAAGTCACTTTCTTAATTAATTTTATGTTCAACATTTGCATCTGGTGTTCAATAGCTGAATATAACATCAATGTGCACCCCTTTTTAATTAAAATGGATCAATTCTGAATCAATTAATGTCAACACTGCCACTGCAGTTCAATCAGAAGTCACAGGGCCTTATTACTTTCTTTTCGTTATCCAATATTGCAGCAGTTTTGCACTCTGTTGATCTGTTAGTCAATTAGCTGGGGTGAACACATTCCAAAACCAGATACGTGATGGGTGAGGTGTTACAACGAATATTGACATGAGCAAAAACGAAATTATTTCTGGTCCTCCTGATACTATAGAGCTATCTGTATAAATATGGTGCTAAGCATTTGATGACGTATTCTAAACGTTGGCTACTGCATCTCGCCATCTATGGTGTCAGAGGGAACAACAGTTTCTCTTTCAAATATCACCTCAAAAAAAAAAAAAAA
Organism: Schistocerca americana; assembly: GCF_021461395.2. Classification (NCBI taxonomy): domain Eukaryota; kingdom Metazoa; phylum Arthropoda; class Insecta; order Orthoptera; family Acrididae; genus Schistocerca; species Schistocerca americana. The sequence goes on along the minus strand of NC_060124.1, from coordinate 91,917,757 downwards.
AAAAAAAAAAAACATGGGTTTAAATATGGACTTGCAGGAGGCCAAAAGAATCCCTTATGATGGGGCTGCAGGTAACAAAGGGACATCATCATACAATTCGCGAATATTTCCTGTAAAAAATACAGTATAGCATTAGCCATCATAGGGTCCACCGTCTTCTGTATACTACTGTGTGTTCTTTGGAAGATTAGTGGCAGGAAGATGCACAAAGTCATTTTCCGACATTGTCTTGTCTCCCTCAGCATTGACATTTTCGTTGAAAACGAGTATTGAAAACTGAATTAGGTCATCAGTGGATAGAGCTGCCCACAGTCACTCTTTTACCATGGGCAGTTTTTTCAAGAACATTTTGCAGTTTTTCTCTAACCGAAAATCGAACATTTTGTTTGTTTACTGTTCCACTGAAATGAAAGTAAGCTTCGTCTGAGAACCGTGTGTTTAACATTATTTCACCTTTTCCTTCGGCCCACAATGAATACTGCAGTCCTCTGTTAATTGTTCTGCTCAGTCAGCTTCTGTAACACAGTCATTTCGTAAGGGAAGAGTTTCATATCACTCGGCAAGATTCTTTGTACAGAACGACGAGATATCTTTATTTTCCTTGCTGTCCGCCCGAGTGGCTTGTTTCAGCTTCGTTGACTGGCGACCCGTAGTCCTGCGGAAAATCAGTCGGTATCTGAGGTCGTTTCCCTTCCGACAATGCGCCTTATTCCTCAAATTTTGCCGTTGATCTGAGAACTGTGTTCTTTGATGGAGTCCAGCGCGTATGGAACATTGCCCTAAACCTTCGTCACGTTGCTGTGACACTGTTCAGTGAAGCATAGAGGAGAACTGCCTTTACACGATACTGAACGTCCAGGCTCAGCCAGCCGGAGTGGTAATGCGGTTCTAGGCGCTACAGTCTGGAACCGAGCGACCGCTACGGCCGCAGGTTCGAACCCTGCCTCGGGTATGGATGTGTGTGATGTCCTTAGGTTAGTTAGGTTTCATTAGTTCTGAGTTCTAGGCGACTGATGACCTCACAAGTTAAGTCGCATAGTGCTCAGAGCCATTTAAAGCTATCGAGGATCAGCCATGGGGAAACGCTAACTGCGAAACAAGGGATCAGCGATATTGCAGCAACATCACCTCTACCGACATTTCCATGCAACAAAATACTTTGGAGCGAAATATAAACGAAATATAACTAGAGGTACAATTTTTACTGATTGTAAAAATATGTCAGCTTTTCGTCTGCAACAGCGTATTTTCGATTGTTTTGGAGATTTATTGAGAGAGCTAAATATGCCACTTATTCTAGGCAAGGCTTCATGAATAATTAGTTTCGGCACATAATATCGCAAGTGTAATGGTAAACTGGTAACCTTACTGCTTATTCTTCATTTTTTTAAAGTAAGTGTTTGTTGTTGGCACTTACTTTGGACTCGTACGCGACTTCTAATTTATTGTTGTTGCAGAAGATAGCGTAATCTAAACCGAATAAACTACAGAACTCCACCAGTATCAAACATTGGCCTTAACTGAGGAAGTAATTTCTGAGAATTGCATTCGCCAGTACAAAAAGTAGACCACCCCTGAACTCGAATGTGTAGCCCACACCGGACTGTATGCAAAACACACAGAATAGCTGTGTCATAGGTCCTCTAAACCATCAGCAGTAGAGTCGTTTGGCTATACAGGGTGAGTCACTAACTATTGCCACCAAGAATAACTCCGAAGTATGATAGGAGCTGAAAAGTTTGTGGGACAAAAGTTGCATGACGTTGTTTTTTTGTTGTTAGGTGGGGTCACTTCAGAGATATGAAGGTCAACTATGTTTTTTTAAATGGGATGCTATACTTTGGTACTTATTTTCTGATAGCAGCTATCGAGACGAATCCAATGATGTGTTATAGAAAGGTTTTTGAAGGTCAGCGAAGGTCACAAAGGTGGCATTAATGTCAATTTACAGAAGGTGTTCAAAGTGGTGACCAATGGTATCAATGCAGTCCCGCAATCTTCTTGTCATGGATGGTCACGTGTATACCAAATTTGGTTGAAATTGCTACAGGAAATCGTAAGTAATGCTTTTATGTCGCGCCTTTTCATCCCAGAACCATCAGCTGTAGGAACGTCCTAATAATTTTTTTCCATGTAGCAAGTGATCGATGTACCAGTTTCGGCAAAAATTTCTTCAGGCGTTACAGATCTTTATGCCGATGTGTCACTGTCTTTCCATCCCCGTGTGCTTCAACTGTAGAATTGAAAGCTTGTCATGACGTCAGTAAGCGGAGCTACCTTAAAAATTATCGATTTGATACTTACATGGGTCATCATCGAATACTTCTATGTCATATCTTCTGACCGCTACCCACACACCCGTAGGGATGGCTGGGGGGTTTACCACCACAATATTTCTACATAAGTCAAGTACATACAGAATTAGTTTTAAATTCCTCCAGACGTTCTTGAGCTAAGCTTCATGTCGCCACCGTATCACGCATACTCCTACGGATGGTAGGTGGCTCTTACTCCTACAGAAACATTTGTGAGCACGTGCACAGCTCACCAAAGGTTCATAGCCATCGGATCCATGATATAGGAAAGTATGGAAGACAAACAAACGAACCACAACTATTCAAAAAATGCTATAGGGGAGTGCTAATAAGTAATGGCTCCAAATTTTTTTATATGAAAACTCTAAAAGCTTTTTAAATGAAAGCTTATGCACATCCTACATCTTTTTTCTTCTTGTGGCTCACGATAGCTACTGTGGCAAAGACCACGTATCTCCCAACGACAGACGAGTTTGTTGAGACCATCACTAGAATGTCTTCGTTGTGGAGGGAGTCACGCCGCTTGCAGCACTTCTTCACTGTCAAAATGAACTCGTCGAAGTTGTTCCCCAAGTTTTAGGAGCAGACGAAAATCGGATGGGCCCGAGTCGGGACTGTGTGGAGGATGGTCGGTAACAGTGAAGACAAGGCGTCGGATTGTTGCAGATGTCGCAACGCTCGGGTGTATCTGGCATTTTCTTGCTGACGGAGATGGTGTTCCATCTGCGGACGGACTCTTCGAATTCATACTTTCCGTTTTCTGAGGGTATCGCAGTACACCAACATTGTTACGTTACACACCGCCGTGTCACCCGCTGCAGTTCTGAGCTCTCTAGCGGCAGGAGGTTGTAACTTGCGTCAGCGAAGCGGAAAAGTGGGCCGAGAAATAAACATGACAAGTAACACAACTGATCTTGAGGACAGAAAAAAAATTCGGGGATACTACTTTTCAGCACGCCCTCGTAGACACCGCCGTGAAACCACGCATTTTATTGATGTCCTTTGGCCTCTCTTTCTTAATGCCTCGAGTATTAAACTGTCAGTTGCTTGCAACAGGCCGGGGTGGTTTGCTATGCTGCCAGACGGTGGCAGCTGCGCTATGCTCGTTCGCTCGCCACTCCGCCGCCACGTCGCCTGGCGCCGACTACAGACGTTATTTACAGCCGCGAGTAAAAGCGCCCCGCTTTAGCTGTCGCCGGAGCAATAAGCAGAGACCGCGGGTTCCCGCCGGACCCCAACAGCGCCGGCATAAAGCACGGCCCGCCAATATCGGCCCACCAACTGCCGGCCTCCCTGCGCACTCAGCACGGCGTCGCAGCACTGCAGCACACAGCAAATACCGCGCAGCGCTCCAATGCTGCCTGATGCCTGCTCAGCTTGTGGCGTAGCCAGCAGCGCCTCGGCTCAAACCCTGCCGCCCAAACATTCTTCATATTAATTCATCCACCACGAAAGAGGATCACTTTGTTTTGTTCGGAATACTAAGTGCCTGTCGTTGTGCAGGTATGTATTCATTCTAGTCTTTTATTAGTCCATCTACCGCTTCCGCTTCTCTCATATCATATACTCCTTCCCTCCCCCCTCTCCTCCTCTTTATTCATAACCTCCACCACTTCTCTCAGTCCACTTACTGCACCCCTGTTCCCTGGCCACCTGCTCCTCCCTCCCCCCCCCCCCCCGCCCCCCTCGGTCCATCTACTCCACCATTTTTCTTCGTCCACCTACTCAACACTCGCTGCCTCCTCACCTCTTCTCGCCCATCTGTCCCTCAGCTCCTCTCCCTCCTTGTCAATCTACTTCTCCCCCTTTGTCGATCTACTTCTTATCCCTATGTGCATCTGCCGTCCACCCTCTCTTAACTCCATGTCCAACTCCGTTGTCGATTCTCATGAAAACAACCAATGACTGAACTGTTCACAGTACCAAACTCGGCCTCCACGCCAATAGGAAGTTGTTGGTTCTTACCCCACAGTACTTCTTTCCAGATAGTAAGTAATATTGTAACGTTCCCACAGATAATTAATATATATAAAAACCTCCCAACAGTAAAAAATATACGTATATAATTCACATTCAGCGTATCCTCCCACATATAAATTCCGTAACCTTTGAACAATAAAATGTGACTAATCTCTCAATAAAATTGTGACTCACTTATAACCTTTCAGTAATTGACTGTGAATTTAAACTGGTAAATTCTGGACATCAGCAGTGCTGCATCATGGCCCTGAAAGATCATACTGACTAAATTGAAAATTCTTACCTCAATAAGGTCGCCGGATAACGCATATATATCTGCTCTTATAATAAATTCTTCTGGCACAGCACAGTGCAATGCTGGCCTATAGATTTGTCACGTATAAAAAGAAACAACTGACTTTTCTTTACAATAATCGGGATGACCATGGATTGGAGAAATTAGTAAAATACTTAAGTTAAAATGAATGATTGTCAAAAGTTGATTTTTATAAGAAAGATTATTATTAAGAGATTTTTTAAAACATTTTCATGGGACTTGATATAACAAAAGTATATATGCGCGAGGCTGCTTTTACCTTATACTACAATGCTCAGGCTCCGCCATCGCTCCCCACGACCGGCCCAGCCAACTCCACACACGACTGCTCGCTACTACTACTCCTATTGACTCACAGTTCCTACTGCTGACAACACTGCTCTTTGGTCTGAGATTCTCTTATAGCTTACATACCGCAGGCAGCGCGTGAGCAATCCATCGAAATTACATCTGCTCGAGTGCGCTAGCAACGAATTCCTTAATCACGGACCTCTTACAATATGTCTACCAGATTTCGTTTAAATCGATCCCGGGTCTTAGCAGTAGCATTTACCAGTGGTTTGCCCACAATCGCACGTATCACATAAATTTAACATACACTACCATTAAAATTGCTACACCATGAAGACGACGTGCTACAGACGCGAAATTTAACCGACAGGAAGAAGATGCTGTGATATGCAAATGATTAGCTTTTCAGAGCATTCACACAAGGATGGCGCCGGTGGCGACACCTTCAACGTGCTGACATGAGGAAAGTTTCCAACCGATTTCTCATACACAAACAGCTGTTGACCGGCGTTGCCTGGTGAAACGTTGTGGTGATGCCTCGTGTAAGGAGGAGAAATGCGTACCATCACGTTTCCGACTTTGATAAAGGTCTGATTGTAGCCTATCGCGATTGCGGATTATCGCATAGCGACATTGCCGCTCGCGTTGGTTGAGATCCAATGACTGTTAGCAGAATGTGGAATCGATGGGATCAGGAGGGTAATACGGAACGCCGTGCTGCATCCCAACGGCCTCGTATCACTAGCAGTCGAGATGACAGGAATCTTATCCTCATGGCTGTAACGGATCGTGCAGCCACGTCTCGATCCCTGAGTCAACAGATGAGGACGTTTGCAAGACAACAACCATCTGCACGAACCGTTCGACGACGTTTGCAGCAGCATGGACTATCAGCTCGGAGACCATGGCTGCGGTTACCCTTGACGCTGCATCACAGACAGGAGTGCCTGTGATGGTGTACTCAACGACGAACCTGAGTGCACGAATGGCAAAACGTCGTATTTTCGCATGAATCCAGGTTCTGTTTACAGCATCATGATGGTCGCATCCGTGTTTGGCGACATCGCGGTGAACGCACATTGGAAGCGTGTATTCGTCATCGCCATACTGGCGTATCACCAGGCGTAATGGTATGGGGTGCCATTGGTTACACGTCTCGGTCACCTCTTGTTTGCATTGACGGCACTTTGAACAGTGGACGTTACGTTTCAGATGTGTTACGACCCGTGGCTCTACCCTTCATTCGATCCCTGCGAAACCCTACATTTCAGCAAGATTATGCACGACCGCATGTTGCAGGTCCTGTACTGGCCTTTCTGGATACAGAAAATCTTCGACTGCTGGCCTGGCCAACACATTCGCCAGATCTCTCACCAATTGAAAACGTCTAGTCAATGGTGGCCGAGCAACTGGCTCGTCACAATACGCCAGTCACTACTCTTGATGAACTGTGGTATCGTGTTGAAGTTGCATGGGCAGCTGTACCCGTACACCCCATCCAAGCTCTGTTTGACTCAATTCCCAGGCGTATCAAGGCCGTTATTACTGGCAGAGGTGGTTGTTATGGGTAGTGATTTCTCAGGATCTATGCACCCAAATTGCGTGAAAATGTAATCACATGTCAGTCCTAGTATAATATATTTGTCCAATGAATACCCGTTTATCATCTGTATTTCTTCTTGGTGTAGCAATTTTAATGGGCAGCAGTGTATTTTTACGTGTTTGTGCACATATTCCACTAGTATCTGTATCAAATTCGCCTGCAGCTTCGCTTTTACGCAGCGCAATGTGTATGACGTCTTATATCCCGAACTATGCGTCGTATAAGAATATAATTCTGCACCCACATCCGCTGGTATTGGTGAATACTGTCTGCGAAATGTCTTGTGAATAGAGTTTTTGTGAATAGAGGTAGCAGTAAAGGAGTAATAAATTAAAACGGCATGCATGGTGCGATAGTTATTCACGCGGCTCAGTGTTTATAAAGTCATATTTTCTGAACAACGTATCGTACGATTATACATGTATTTTTGTAGATACATTCAGCGATGTATATGGCTATTGTTTGCGGAGTGTACTGCGAATACAGCCAGTAGTAAAGAAATAATAAATTAAAACGTCATGCATGATGTGGCAGTTTTTCGGGCATCTCAGTATTTATCGTCATATCTCCTGAATTTTGTGTTAAACAATGATATGATGTTGCAAGTACATTCTGTGGTACATGTGAATACCGTCTGCAAAATGTGCCGCGAATGTAGTTAGCAGCCGGCCGGTGTGGCTGTGCGTTTCTAGGCGCTACAGTCTGGAACTGCGTGACCGCTACGGTCGCAGGTTCGAATCCTGCCTCCGTCATGGATGTGTGTGCTGTCCTTAGGTTAGTTAGGTTTAAGTAGTTCTAAGTTCTAGGGGACTGATGACCACAGATGTTAAGTCCCATAGTGCTTAGAGCCATTTGAACCATTTGTAGTTAGCAATAAAGGAGTAATAAACTGAAGTGGCATGCCTGAGGTGGTAGTTTTATTGCTTGAACAGAGAAAATTTACTAAGCGATAAACTTTTTTCCTTTCATCATTTTGTGGGGACTGTCAGCGAGAAAAAGTTTCGAAAAGCTTTGAAATCATGCGTAAACTCTGTTGCAAGTCACTAAGCGCTCTCATTCTCAAATACTGGATGAATATAATCTGGCTGTTTGCTAAACTTGTTTCTCATTTCCACAAACAGTCGTTTGACAGATAGGTGGTTCTATCCCCCACAGCAATTGTTTCCAGACAGTAACTGATATGTGTGCCAAGTTTGGATGAAATCAGGTCCAGTAGTTTAGAAGGACATGTGGAACATGTATACATAGGCACACATACATATATACCTACATTTAGATTTATAATACGTATGGATGCATAATTTATTAAAATTAAGAGCTGTCAACTGTGTATTTTACTAAACGGCTATCGTGGTGTGGGGTGCACAATGTCAGTTGCAGGTTGCTTGTCTAATAGCTTCCAGGGCCAACAAAAATTTGCTTTACAATATTAAAACATTTAAAATACTGTCATAGTTAACTCGTTAAGATTTGTAATCTTAGTAAATGGTTTAACACAGTAAGTCAAGCATTACAGTGAGTAATTATGTTTGTATCTTGAGACATAGAAGCTCACAGGTTGTGAATTTGAACACTGAGTATTTCAGAAAGAGCACTCAGCGTCTTCTAACAAACCTCACACATAATTTCACAAAATTAACCAGACTTCTTCTTTTGCACTCTCCCTCGTCCCGTACAAACCGATAAAAGAAGAGAAGTTCATCATTTACTAAAGTTTCTTTGTTCGTGCAGTAAAATTTCAGCATCAGGCATGTATTACATCTGTACTACAAGCTCTAGTCCCAATATATTTTGCAGACAGTATCCACATGCACCACTGAATGTATTTGTAACATTATATCATTATACCACAAGCAGATCAGGAGATATAACGTAGTATATACTCAGATACGTGAAAAACTAGTTTTGCAAATTACTCATACTGTATTCAGCAAGTGTTTGATAATGAAAACAAAATTTGAACATCACTACCAACTTTTTCTAATTTTTTCCCCTTTCACGCATAACGTCAAATATTTAACTCGGTGACTCATTTGTACCGTAATAAGACTTTGGCTCTCTTTTGTAGATGGGAGTTCGATTCTTTAAAGAATCGGGGATGGGAGGTTTACTAGTACTTCATAATATACACATAGTCAAAATGACTTTTTTTTAAATTTTTACTTTCTGGTTACCGTTCACTCCTGATCCATTAAATATCTGGCGCGCACCTGTAACTGCTCCACTTCTCGAACAGATATTTTAGTCATATACAGTACCTTTCGATCACCTCCCGAATAAAATGACAGACTGTAGCTAGGGCACTCCCAGTACTCGGATCTGTACAGGAAATAGCGTCATATCAACCCCTGATGTAGTGCTTCAACAGGAGTCAGTACACAGTGTAGATTGCTCCATAGTTTGAGTCGAAGAAGCGTATTACTGATCATACATCATATAAGTGGCGATATTTGACGGATTTAGATTAATAATTTCCCATCACAACTAGTCATTAATTTACTATTCTTTGGTTTAACAGACCCTTACTTATTTTCAGTCATCTGATGTTTCGACGACTTTTGATCATGGTATAATTGCTAGGGTTGGAACCAAATGAATCAGTTTTCTATCGTATTATGTACATTTCCACTCAGTAATGTCTTACGGGATATCTTTCTGTAGTAACTCAGCCGGCCGGAGTGGCCGATCGGTTCTAGGCGCTACAGTCTGGAACCGCGCGACCGCTACGGTAGCAGGTTCGAATCCTGCCTCGGGCATGGATGTGTGTAATGTCCTTAGGTTAGTTAGGTTTAAGTAGTTCTAGGGGACTGATAACCTCAGAAGTTAAGTCTCATAGTGGTCAGAGCCATTTGAACCATTTTTTGTAGTAACTCATCACTAAGAAGAAAAGTTTTGATTCCAGAAAAGCGAATAGTAAGAATAATATATGAGGCATCTTCTAGGTACTTCTTGAAGCATTTAGGTATTTTAGCTGTATCTTTACAGTAAATACGTTCGCTAATGAAATTCATCATAAAAAGTCCACCACCATCTGAGTACATTACTGACGTACATATCTAAAACACTAGAAGAAAAAATTGACATTTACTGTCGAGTACCAAAGCTGTTAGTGATTTGGAAAAAGAGTTCCAGTGTAAAGCAACAAAAATTTTTCATCATTTTCCCAGTACCATAAAATGTTTGACAGGTAACAAAGTAAGTATCAAAGCTAACCTAAAATCGTTTCTTATGGACAATTCCTTCTCTTCCACAGACCACTTTTTATTTAAAATGTGGTAGTGTGTAAAAAAAACTATATTTTAAGTATAGATGGATGAGTGGGAGTGAAAGACAATATGTTGATTAATGTCAAAACTGATAATGCATACATACCTTGCAAAGTACCTCGTCCCCTTCGTTTCGAATAAAAACTCATTCAAATTATATATGAAACATTTTGTACCACATAGCTAACCAACTAACATTCATTTTAAACGCGAGAGCTTCTTCACTGTGCTTGCAGTCACATACCAGACATGACATCTTGTTAGGCAGCAAAGATCTTTGATTGGACGCTCGACCCATTCTGGGACATTGATGCATCAGTAGGAGCTGCACTGTAGCGACGCTTATGTGAGTTGAAACAGTATTTCTATTAATTGACTAGCCCGACAAACGACTTTTCTCTTATCCCTTTATCATAGACTCCCATAACGATGGATTTGGGCATTATCATACAGCGTAGAGAAGTCAGTATCGACTTAGTGCTTTTCCATACCCAAATTATTGGGCTGGATGAGCTGGAGCATCCTTCAGTGTTACTGAGGTCTTTAATGAACTGTACCGTCTTTTACACGATGTATGGTCTAGATGGTTCAAATGGTTTAAATGGCTCTGAGCACTATGGGACTTAGCATCTATGGTCATCAGTCCCCTAGAACTTAGAACTACTTAAACCTAACTAACCTAAGGACATCACACAACACCCAGTCATCACGAGGCAGAGAAAATCCCTGACCCCGCCAGCAATCGAACCCGGGAACCCGGGCGCGGGAAGCGAGAACACCACCGCACGACCACGAGCTGCGGACTATGGTCTAGATGAAAGGGTACAGTACCGCCCGACATTGAAAATAGGTACAACATACTTCATTATTCTTGTCTGAACAACATATTTTTTCTAATAATAACTCAATTTCAATTAATACAGCGAAGCCGGATACCAGTGTAGGAAAGAATGACAATTTATTTATTTAATTGATCACATGTGCACTCCCACAAAATAAATCCCTACATCCAGTTTGGTGAGATCTGTGAAATGAATGAATGTATGGCCGTCTGCTAACCGCAGATAGTGAATGTGAATATATGATCATCTTTGAGACGATCCTTTGGCCACCTTTGGTGGAACCAAAGAGATGAAACTTGCCGGAGCTTTGAGCGCCTGAAATGTGGCTGATCAATACGGTAGCATGGTCTTCCCCCACCTCGACAGAGGTGCGAGATGACCTGAAGAACGGCCATGTTTCAGCACTCTGCCGCTGGATCTTGTGCTGTTAAGACCTGTCTTAGTTGTGCTCCGTAAAGACAAAAGAGTAGAGACATGGTATGCATGTGGAATATTTAAGAGTAGTTTGAAATAATAATTTCTCTATTTCAGGAACTTTTGTGGGGAGAATTAAATGTCAGGCAGGTAATATTAATGGGATCGTAGTAACCTTCGGAAGTGACCAACGACACAATGAAACCACGTGTAGCAATAAGTTGAAATACTTCCGTGTGCTTAAGTTAAGCTGAATTACTAGCGTGTGTACTATAAGTTGAAATATTTAAGAAATAGCGTGTGTACCATAAGTTGAAATATTTAAGAAATGGCGTGTGCAGGACTTGAAATTAGAGACGAGTACTTCCACGTGGTGAGTACTGTGTGAGTCTCAATCTGTGTATGAGACAAAGGATAAGGAGAAGTACTCGTCCACGGTATCAGTTGAGGACTCGCGGGTGTGATGAATATGTTCTTAATATTACTTTGCGTGATATGATTCCGTGTGACGCTAGATTCAAACTCTGAGAGAGAAGCAAGGTGAGTCGGTCGTCTATCCAGCAACGCCACTTGGCTTGCATTGCACAGGAAGACGTGCATATATCTCCAGAGTTCATTGTAGAAAGTAGAATTACAAAGTGGGGCAGTGTCGTGTGAAACTGGGATAAATACTAATTGAAGTGGGAAAGCTGAAAGTGATAGTGTTGTGACTATTTATTGTATTGTATTCCATGTTATAGTGTGGTGTATGTCATGTAATTTGGGTATGTGTGGTTTGCATGGGAAAGTAGCAAGGTAGTTTCAAAAGATTAGTGGGTTATGCTTGTTCCTTCGGTACCGCTCGGTCTGGAGGAAAGTTTCGTGATGATGATTGTGAGAGTCGAAGTGTGAGGTATAATAAAAGATCCACCATCCTATCCAGAAAGTGCACTGTAGCGTTAAATAATTACGAGACCATAAGGTAGAGAATCACCAATGTAAAGCCATGCCCACTGGGCGGAATTTCTCATGTGTTATTGTTGTAGGTTATAGAATTTGTGTATTTAGGTTATAGAATTTATCGGAATAAATAAGATAGTGAAAAGAAAAAGATTGGTGGACTTTTCCTTCGAATTGTATGTTGTCATGATGTCCCGAATTTATAATATGTGCGCCATTCATATTCAGTGCGGTGGCCACGTGTTGATAAAAGCCGTTAAATAAAAGAAAAAAGAAAATGTGGTATTGCCAGTGCGTAGTGAACAGTCAGAGTTCTATAAATTACTGATAGTCACACGTGCGTTTCCGTTGCGTATTATTCATACAGAAGGTTGATTAGTGACTTAATTGTGAGTACGAGAGTTCATGTTACTCGATAAATAAGAATGAATCCACTCGCTTGGCAGACCACTCATCTTGCAGGCCTGACTGCTTGATGCCACAGTATGAGCAAGGCACGTGGGTGCCTCTCATAGAAACAGCGTCTTTGAATAGTAATCAAAACGTCCTCAGCCACTGGCTGGAACCAATGAATTCTGAATTAAAGTCACCAGCAATAGCGGCCGAAAACTTGTGGAATAAGAAATCACCCTCAATCAGGCAACGGCCTTGTCAAAGAGGGCGGAGGAGTGGAAGGAGGTTTAGGGGACTCTTTTCTCCTTGAAGCGGTAAACTTCCCCTAAAGGCGGAAAATCAGCAATGACCAATGGCATGAGGATGCGGAAGGCAATGGAAGCAACTGCATTAAAGACGCACTATGTGTATCCACAGGATACGTTGTCCGTAATTTAAATAGTGTCACGGTGATCTTCCCACTGGCAAAATATTCAGGAATAGCCCCCCAATTCGAATCTCTGGGAGGTGTCTGACCATAAGAAAAAAGATTCAATAAATAATGAAAGGGCGCGGAATGTCAGAAATTTGAACGTGGTAGGGAAAATAGAAAATCTGAAACCCGAATTACTAAAGCTCAATTTAAACGTAGTGAATGTCAGTGACGTGAAATGGGAAGGAAACAAGGATTTCTGGTCAGATGAATATAGGGTAATATCAACGGCCGTAGAAAATGATACACTATATGATCAGAAGTATCCGGACACCCCCAAAAACATACGTTTTTCATATTAGATGCATTGTGGTCCCATCTACTGCCTGGTATTCCATTAGTCATTAGGCATGGGGCGCTCCGCGGAACTCACGGACTTCGAACATGGTCAGGTGACTGAGCCACATGTCTGCACGTGAAATTTCCACACTCCTAAACACCCCTAGTTCCACTGTTTCCGATGTGATAATGAAGCGGAAACGTGAAAGGACACGTACACCACAAAAGCGTGCTGGCCGACCACGTCTGTTGAGTGACAGAGACCGCCGACAGTTGAAGAGGGTCGTAGGCTGACATCTATCCCGACCATCACACAGGAATTCCATATGCATCAGGATCCACTAGAAGTACTTTGACAGTAAGGCATGAGTTGAGAAAACTTGGATTTCACGGTCGAGCGACTGCTCTTAAGCCTCACATCACACCAGTAAATGCCAATCGACGCCTCACTTGGTGTAAGGAGCGTAAACATTGGACAATTGAACAGTGGAAAAACGTTGTGTGAAGTGAGGAATCACGGTACACAATGTGGCGATCCGATGGCAAGGTGTGGGTATGGCGAATGGCCGGTGAACGTCATCTGCCAGTGAGTGTAGTGCCAACAGTAAAATTCGAAGGCGGTGGTATTATGGAGTGGTCGTGTATTTCATGGAGAGGGCTTGCACCCCTTGTTGTTTCCTGTGGCACTATCACAGCACAGGCCTACATTGATGTTTTAAGCACCTTCTTCCTTCCCTCTGTTGAAGAGAAATTCGGGGATGGCGATTGCATCTTTCAACACGATCGAACACCTATTCATAACACACGGCCTGTGGCGGAGTCGTTACACGACAATAACATCCCTGTAATGGATTGGTCTGCACAAAGTCCTGACCTGAATCCTATAAAACACCTTTGGGATGTTTTGAAACGCCGTCTTCGTGCTAGGCCTCACCGACCTTTCCTCAGTGTATCACTCCGTGAAGAATGGGCTGCCATTCCCCAAGAAACCTTCTAGCACGTATGCTTGCGTGAGTGGAAGCTGTCGTCAAGGCTAAGGGTGGGCCATCACCATACTGAACTGAAGAGTATACGATAGGGGCTGAGAGTAAATCGAAGGAAAGAAATGAGAACAACGAGAACATCAGGAGCTATGGTCACAAGTAGATGAAGTTAAGGACTTCTGTTGTCTAGAAAGCAAAATAACTCTTGATGGACGAAGTAGGGAGGACATCAAATCAGACTAGCACTGGCAAAAAAGGTATTCCTAGCCAAGAGAACTCTACTAGTATCAAACATGGGCCCTAATTTGAGGAAGAAATTTCTGAGAGTGTTCGTTTGAAGCACAGCATTGTATGGTAATGAAACATGGACGGTAGGAAAAGCGGAACCGAAGAGAATCGAAGCATTTGAGATGTGGTGCTCCAGACTGTATTCTGCCCCCTCCTTCCTATTTCGAACTATTGTCCACAATAAACTAAGTTTTTTTCTGATGATTTGAGAGGAGTAAGATTACAATAAACTTTTTGGTTTACATTTCTTTTCTTGAAGAGTTGGCTCCAGGTCTTCTTGTCTAGTGGTCTGATTCTTCAAGCTCAAATTCTCACATTTTAGGTACTCGTGGTTGAACTGACCATAATAATTTTGAAGTTCGTTGTTGCAGAACTTTTTTTTTTTACGTCAGTATATTTTGTGACATTTTAATATGTCATACAGTCTTTGAATTTTCACATTAAAAAAGCTGAAAATACATTGTTCACCCAAAATAGAAAAAATGTGTCCGATCACATCAGAGGCATGCTTACTACTGTCTCACTCAGCGGAAATAACAATATTCCAAAGGCTTTACAAGTTTTATTGACAAATGAATTTCTATTAGTTCCGATTATTATTTCACAAATGAATCCAGAAATAAATATAATAAACAGTACTAGATTGCGTAATTAAGAAGAAAAATTTTAAGTCTGCCAAATAATTCGCAATTTCAAACTTTTCTAAAAAGTAATTTTAACTGTACACTCAGAGCTAGTATTTGTGGATTATAATATCCAAAATAAAGTAATTCCTTTTCACAAATTTCAGCCTGAAATGTAACATGCTGTATATAAAATTACACGAAAGTTTTCGAAAAGGCAGCTGAGATAATACTGACCTCTCCAAAATTCGAAAAATAATACTGGTATCGACAACTACTGTTGAGGAAAAGTAATGCTATAGGAGGATGTCCCGTTACAAGACGAACATTGAAAATTAGGTGGACTGATAAGGTAAGGTATGAGGTGAATCTGCGCAAAATCGGCGAGGAAACGAATATATGGAAAACACTGAAAAGAAAAAGGGACAGGGTGACAGGACATCGGTTAAGACATCAGGGAATAATTTCCATTGTAGTAGAAGGAGCTGTATAGAGCAAAAACTGTAGAGGAAGATAGAGAATGGAATACATCTAGCAAATAATTGAGGACATAGGTTGCAAGTCCTACTCTGAGATGAAGAGGTTGGCACGGTAGAGGAACTCGTGGCGGGCCGCATTAAACAAATCAGAAGTACAATGACTCAAAAAAAAAAAAACTAGATGCCACACACGCAGATGATCTAGTGAACCCTAGCTTTGTGGAGCCTTCTGGAAACCCAGAAATGCTGCTGCCTACAGTGGAAAGCGAAAGATTATTTTATATATGGCGAGCGTGCGACCTGTTTTTGACGACACACATGCCTGGACAACCATGGATTTAACTTTCTCTTCTACATTTTCCTCTTCCTATAAGCCAGATTTTATCTATAGCGCCTTCCGTGTTTGTTCCTGGTGAAAAAAGATTCATATTACTACGATAAACTGCCTTTAGCGAACAATGATTTATTGTCAATTGCCAATGAAGCATTACTCACTCAAGATAGCTTATTGTAGTGACATGAATACTTCAGATTCAGATACTTTAGAGATGTGGAGTACATTTTATTTTAAAAAAAATGTTATTTTCCTCATGATTACATGAGTACATCGTTAAAATTTTTTCGTAATATTCACCTAAGTTTTATAGTTAGATTTAGTTCCCTCCCTTCTGCATGTACATCTACATCTGTACACTGCCAGCCCCCTCAAGGTATGTAGCGGAGAGCCCTTGGAGCACCACCGTTTCTTTCCCCTTTTCCAATTCCATACTATGGTTTGCGAGAAGAACGATTGCTGCTAAGCCTCCGAGTGGACTTCAGTATCTCTGATTTTGTCATCGTTGTCTTTTCGCGAGACATATAGGATGATTAAAATAATAGAACAGATTTCAGTTGCTCATTACAACAAGCTGTGAAAGACAGAGAGACATTTCGCATGTCACTGGAAAGAGGAAGGTTGAAAGTTTTATGCTGACACAGACAATACACCATACATTGAAATGAGTATCAACCGTTGCTCAAGAAACATCGAAACGATGATCTATTACATTCCACACACGAATCCACAGCTCCTTGTTTTTCAAATCGACAGCTTCACCAATTCGATTTCTCGGCTCTTGAGGAGCCATAGGTGGGATAAAGACTGTTTTTGTGTATCCCCGAGGGAAAAAAACAAGTTTTGAGGTTTGGTGACCTGGGAGGCCAAAAGCAATGAACAAGATCTTGTTGTCCACCTCTTCCAATCCAACGTTGTGAGATGGTGCTGTTAAGATAACGCAGCACCTCAAGGCGCGGTACCGTCATGCGTAAAAAATGAAATAATTGGAATCTTCGTGAAGTTGAGGAAACCGCCAGTTCTGCAGCATGCCCAGATGTGATACTCCTGTCATAGTTTCCTCCGCAAAAAAAAAGGTCCATAAACTTTGTGAAAAGAAACGACGCAAAACATTCACTTTCGGTGAATCCCTTTCATGTTCATGTTTTGTGACCCTCAAATTCTTACATTATAACGGTTTACGTACCAGATACACGAAACATCGGTTTGTCCGAAGAGATGAGCCGTTTGGAAAAATTGTCCTCCGTACCGTATCATGGAGAACTGAAATGCAAAATCTTTACGTTCTGGTTTGGCCGCCGGGACGCGATTGCCGGACTAACTTCACATTATAAGGGTTCACAGGCAGGAGTCGTTTCAGAACACGCCACACCTTTGTTTGAGGAAGCTGAAGTTTCTGCTCGTCTTGTGGACTTTCGAGGGTTCCGTGTGAAGGCATCTCGGATATGCTCGACATTTTCATTAGACGTGCGTGGCCGATGAGTGCTCTTCCCTTTGCATATGCAACCATTTTCCAAGAATTTTTTATGCCACTCATAAACCTGCTTGTGCAGATACGGCTCCTTGCTCAACCGACGGTAGAATGAACCTTGCACTTGAACAATTGATTAACTTGGTGCAAATTTCCACACACAAAATACGTTTTTTTGTGGTGTAGTCGCCATGCTGCTACTAGCAAACAACACCGCTGCTGTGTCAGAACTTTGAACCTCCGTGTATGTAGTGACATGTGCAATGTGTTCTATCTTTTATAGTATATCTGTAATAAACAACTGAAATCTGTTCTTTCCTTTTGTATCACCCGGTATAAGTAACATTTTTAAAAAGGATGATGCTGCAAAGAACAGGCTGGAAAACATTTAATAATA
The DNA here is from genome assembly GCF_021461395.2 of Schistocerca americana. Taxonomy (NCBI): domain Eukaryota; kingdom Metazoa; phylum Arthropoda; class Insecta; order Orthoptera; family Acrididae; genus Schistocerca; species Schistocerca americana. The sequence goes on along the minus strand of NC_060124.1, from coordinate 91,900,072 downwards.
ACGCTTTATCGAACATTAAACATTAATTGTGAATGGTGACCTCGTAGTTTTTTAATTACTTCAAGCAGTAACGGAAAACGCCAACGACGACTCTTTAAACTCCGAAAATGTACAATGGTTGCAACTATTCATTACCGCTTCATGAACTTCATCTGTAGCTTTTGATTACTATTGTTATGTGCCAGTCTTTTGTCTCCTCTGCCGGTAGATCTCTGAGAAAACTGCTCTGTGTTAGACTTACCTTATGAACTAAAAATCACGAACAGTAAGTTCCAAGGGGGGGCATTAGTGCAATGTGTACCCGAAATACCAACTCTACGGATCATATGAGCTTTTTGACCTGTTTCACTCAAAATTCTAACATAGATACCGAACACATGGCAAGTGTGGGATTCAGAAAAAAAGTGGGAAGTAAAAGCAATTACTGATCAAAGATAAAATATATTCCCTGAACAACTAATCAATCTAGTAAGGTCATGATGACCTTCTTCTTCCACTGCAGGGTCGCTCTGTCCGTCGAGTACAGCAATCAATGTCCAGCGCTATGAATATACTTTGCAGAGAGTGTGATGCGCGGTAAAGGCAAAACAGCCAGGAATGCTGCTGGACGGAATCGTGTTGTTGTACAATAATTCCCGACCCAACACTGCCAATAGGACGAAGTCTGCATTTCAGCTATTTGGTTGGGAAACACTGCAACATCCTCCATACAGCACGCATCCTTTGCCATGTGATTTTCACGTCTTTGGCGGCATGAAGAAAAAACGACACACGTGAACGTCGGTTTCAGTGGAATGAGGAAGCGCAAGACTGGTGCGCTTCTGGATCAGTCCGTTGCCAATCGCGTTCACGAATTGATCATCTCGACTTCCAGTGGGATAGTATCTTAATGTGTGTGTTGGTTACTTTTGAACTAAACCATTCCACGTCCTTTTGTGGCGGGTGATCGGTTTTCATTTGACTGCTCCTCATAGTTCACGTATGCAGATAGGCAACCAAATGGACAGTTTTACAGAGCTGTTGCTGTCGCGTCCTCCCAGACAATTGGTGCCAAAGGCCTGCATGCACGTCTTGTCATTTGCTGCGCCACAAACCATACCAATACTGAGCCCCAATAATGTGAGTTAAAAAAAGTTGGGAGATGTTCTGCCCTCTGATGTGTGTCTATTTTCTGCTTGTCTTGTAGTTTTCGCTTAATCTTTTTCTGATACCTTGGGGGTACATGTGAATAATCAATAGGAAACATTTTTTTCATATTTTTAGTTCTGACTACGACATTAATTAAAACAACCATACATAAAGTTATTTCTCTCTGAAAAACATTGGTAATGAAAGGGTTAAATCACACCACTTTTGGGTGGATGTGGGAACAAAGTTTGGTGAACAAGAAACTCAGACGAATGGCATGCAGACAATATCTTACTCTGATCCAGTTCGTCATACATTTTGCAGCTGGCAGCCCCTGAACGTTTTTTGTAAGGTCTGTCATGTAGGTCACATATTTGCTACAAAGGCTTGGTAATTAGTCTGCATATTTGCATTTATTGGCTTCGTCAAGCCTGAACTAATATCACATTTAATTTAATACAAAATTTTGTTGAATCTTCGCAATAGATATTTATGAGACTATGAAGAAGCGAGGTATGTAACTCACCAGTAATTTAAGTCTCATTAACTCAACAAAATTTTGCATTCGGAACTACAATACGCAACAAGATCGCATGATTAAAATTCAAGATGGTGAATCATAGATTTCTGCAATTGAATTTAAAGTCCATTTTACAGTATTCTGCACGTAAGTGGCAACAACGTATTGCCGCATTCACCATTAGCTGTAGTCACACAATAACGCCTCAGCTGAAGTAATGATTTTACCAATGACGCATGCAGTGTTAGAACAAACTCAGAAATTGGATGACACGCACTTAAATTACTCTCTAGCCCTACACTACAGGTTTTCATATTTTATTCCAATGATGAAATATTAAATGCTCTGAATAACCAAACATCACCCACCAGAATTTTTGTGATCTCTCAAAGGCTTTTGTCTGTAAGAATTCTTCTAGATAAGCTTAAGTATTGTGGTGTGAGTGGGAATGTGCACAAATGATTTTATTTATATTTAACTGGAAGATTCCAGAAGGTTGGAATTAACAGTACAGATAGTCAGGAAAAATCAGCAAAGTCCTCTAACAGCGGAGGTATCAAGAAAATTGTCCCAAAGGATTCATTCTTGGGTCACTTACTGTTGTTAATATATATATATATATATATATATATATATATATATATATATATATATTAATGACTTGCCGCTCTGTATTCATAAAGATGTAAAGCTAGTTCTTTTTGCTGATGATACAAGTATAGTAATCGCACCCAGCAAACAAGAATTCGCTGAGAAATATGTAAATAATGTCTAGGGGTAGCGTCATTGATTCATAATCAAAACGTCTTCGGTCCCAGGTTTGAATCCCGCCGCTGCTTAAATTTTGATTAATAATCAGCATTGGCAGCCGAAGACTTCCGGCATAAGAAGTCACCCTCATTCTGCCAACGGCTTTGTCAAAGAGGGCGGAGGAGCGGACAGAGATTCAGGGCACTCTCTTGTCCTAGGGGTGGAAAACTGCCTATAAAAGCGTAAGAATTAGCAACGATCAACGGCATGAGGATGCAGAAGGCAACGGAAGCCACTGTATTAAAGACACGTAACGTGTATCCACAGGACATGTGGCCTGTAATTGACGAAGTGTCATGATGATCTCTCCATTGGCAAAAGATTCCGGAATAGTCTCCCATTCGGATATCCGGGAGGGGACTGCCAAGGGGGAGGTTACCATGAGAGAAAGATTGAACACTCAAAGGAAGGATAACGTTCTACTACTCGGAGTGTGAAACGTCAGAAACTTGAACGTGGTATGGAAACTAGAAAATCTGAAAAGGGAAATGCAACGCCTCAGTCTAGATGTAGCAGGGGTCAGTGAAGTGAAGTGGGAAGGAGGCAAGGATTTCTGGTCAGATGAGTATAGGGTAATATCAACAGCAGCAGAAAACAGGAGTAGACTTCGTTATGAATAGGAAGGTAGGGCATAGAGTGTGTTACCGTCAACAGTGCAGTGACAGGGTTGTTCAAAATGGTTCAAATGGCTCTGAGCAGTATGCGACTTAACATCTGAGGTCGTAAGTCCCCTAGTCTTAGAATTACTTAAACCTAACTAACCTAGGACATCACACACATCAATGCCCGAGGCAGGATTCGAACCCGCGACCGTAGCAGCAGTGAGGTTCTAGACTAAAGCGCCTCGAACCGCTCGGCCACAACGGCCGGCGACAGGGTTGTTCTTATCGGAATCGACAGCAAACCAACACCGAAAAGGATAGTTCAGGTATACATGCCGACTTCGCAAGCTGAAGATGAAGAGACAGAGAAAGTATATGAGGATATTGAAAGGGTAGTACAGCATGTAAAGGAGGACGCAAATCTAATAGTCATGGGGGACCGGAATGTAATTGTAGGAGAAGAGTTAAGAAAAGGTTACAGGAGAATATGCGCTTGGGACAAGTAATGAGAGAGGAAATGCAAATGTCGTGTGACTTATGTCCTCCCGTCAGGTAGTCCATTCGCCGCGTGCAAGTCTTTCGATTTGACGCCACTTCGGCGACTTGCGCGTAGATGGGGATGAAATGATGATGATTAGGACAACACAACACCCAGTCGCTTAGCGGAGAAAATCTCCGACCCAGCTGGGAATCGAACCCGGGCCCTTAGAACTGACATTCTGTCGCGCTGACCACTTAGCTACCGAGGGCGGACATGAGAAAGGAGAAAGACTAATTGAGTTATGTAACAAGTTTCAGCTAGTAATAGCTAATACCCTGCTCAAGACTCACCAAAGGAGGGGGTATAGTTGGAAAAGGCCGGGTAATGCGGGAAGATTTCAGTTAGATTACATCATGGTCACAGAGAAATTCCGAAATCGGATACTGGACTGTAAGGCGTAACCAGGAGCAGATATAGACTCAGATCACAATATTGTAGTGATGAAGAGTAGGGAGAAGTTTAAGACACTAGTCAGGAAGAATCAATACGCAAACAAGTAGGATACGGAAGTACTAAGGAATGATGAGATATGCTGCAAGTTTTCTAAGGCTGTAGATACAGCAATAAGGAATAGCTCAGTAGGCAGTGCAGTTGAACAGAAATGGACATCTCTAAAAAGGGCCATCACAGAAGTTGGGAAAGAAAACATAGGTACAAAGAATTTAACTACAAGAAACCATGGGTAACAGAAGAAATACTTCACTTGATTGATGAAAGGAGGAAGTACAAAAATGTTCCGGGAAACTCAGGAAAAATGTCGCTGAGGAATGAAATAAATAGGAAGTGCAGGGAAACTAAGACCAAATGGCCGCAGGAAAAATGTGAAGACATCGAAAAAGAAATGATTGTCGAAGGACAGACTCAGCATACTGGAAAGTCAAAACAACCTTCAGTGACATTAAAAGCAAGGGTGGTAGCATTAACAGTGCAACCGTATTTCCAGTGTTAAATGCAGAGGAGAGAGTGGATAGGTGGAAAGAATACGTTGAAAACCTCTATGTGGGGGAAGATTTGTCTGCTGTAATATAAGAAGAAGCAGGAGTTGATTTGGAAAAGATAGGACATCCAGTATTGGAATCAGAATTTAAAAGAGCTTTGGAGGACTTATAAGGACAAATAAGGCAAAAGGGATAGATAACATTCCACCAGAAATACTAAAATCGTAGGGGGAAGTGGCAACAAAACCACTATTCACGTTGGTGTGTAGAATGTATTAGTCTGGCGACATACCATATGACTTTCGGAAAAGCATCATCCAGACAATTCCGGAGACCGCAAGAGCTGATAAGTGCGAGAATTATCGCACAATCGGCTTAACAGCTCATGCATCCAAGTTGTTTACAAGAACAGTATACAGAAGAATGGAAAAGAAAATTGAGGAGGCGCTAGATGACGGTCAGTTTGGCTTTAGGAAAAGTAAAGGTACGAGATAAACAGTTGTGACGTTGCGGTTAATAATGGAAGCAAGACTAAAGAAAAATCAAGACACATTCATAGGATGTGTCGACCTGGAAAAAGCGTTCTACAATGTAAAATGGTGCAAGATGCTCGAAATTCTGAAAAAAGTGGGGATAAGCTACAGTGATAGACGGGTCATATACAATATGTACAACAACCAAGAGAGAATAATAAGAGTGGGCGACCAAGAACGAAGTGCTCGTATTAAAAAGGGCGTAAGACAAGATTGTAGCCTTTCGCCCCTACTGTTGAATCTCTACATCGAGGAAGGAATGATGGAAATAAAATAAAAGTTCATGAGTGGAATTGCCGCACGTGTTTAGCCGAGCGGTCTGAGGCGCTGCAGTTGTGGACTGTGCGGCTGTTCCCGGCGTAGGTTCGAATCCTCCCTCGGGCATGGGTGTGTGTGTGTGTGTGTGTGTGTGTCCTTAGTATAATTTAGGTTAAGTAGCGTGTAAGCTTAGGGACTGATGACGTTAGCATTTAAGTCCCATAAGATTTCACACACATTTGAACATTTTGAACAGGAGTGGAATTAAAATTGAAGGTGAAAGGATATCAATGATACGATTTGCTGATGACATTGCTATCCTAAGTGAAAGTGAAGAATAATTACATGATCTGCTGAACGGAATGAACAGTCTAATGAGTACACAGTATGGACGGAGAGTAAATCGAAGAAAGACGAAGGTAATGAGAAGTAGTAGAACTGAGAACAGCGAGAAAGTCAACATCACGATTGATGGTCACGAAGTAGATGAAATCAAGGTATTCTGCTACCTAGGCGGTAAAATAAATGACTAACGGAGCAAGAGAAATTTACCAATATCAAGTATCGGCCTTAATTTGAGGAAGAAGTTTCTGAGTCTGGGGTACACCATTGTATGGTAGTGAAACATGGACTGTGGGAAAACCGGAACTGAAAAGGTGGACTGATAAGGTAAGCAATGAGGAGATTCTATGCAGAATCGGAGAGGAAAGGAATATGTGGGAAACACTGATAAGAACAAGGGACAGGATGATAGGACATCTGTTAAGGCATGAGGGAATGACTTCCATGGTATTAGAACGAACGGCAGAGGGCAAAGCTGTAGAGGAAGACAGAGCATGGAATACATCCACCAAATAATTGAGGACGTAGGTTGCAAGTGCCACTTTGAGATGAAGAGGTTAGCACAGAAGAGGAATTCGTGGCTGGCCGCATTAGACCAGTCAGAAGACTGATGACAAAAAAAAAAAACTAAAATAAAGAAAGTCTCTAAGAAAATTATTGAGTTGTTCTCTGCAAATGTACTCTGACTGCAGTTTGCGAAAACACGGTATATGCAGTTCTGTCCAGCAAATGGCATAACGCCATTGATAAATATAGACTTTCAACAGAAGTCTATTGCTAAGGGGAAATTGACTGATGAGAAATTGGTTTGGAAAAAAAGACCAGAAATGAACTGCTGAAACGTTTGGATTCAGCTACCTATGCTATTAAGTCATTGGAAATTTTGGTGATAAACATAGCAGTACATCAGTTTACTATGCCTACTTTCATTCAGTGCCATCATATGACGTATTCTGGGCCAACTGATCATTAAGACAGAAAGTATTCATTGCGCAAATGCGTGTAATCAGCACAATAGCTACAGGCCACCCAGCATCACCTTGCATACATTTATTTAAGGAACTACGAATACTCACAGTATCTTCACAAAACATATCTTCACTTATGACATTTATTATTAATAACCCATCCTAACTCAAAAGTAATAGCAAACTGCATAGGTACAGCACTAGAAGAAAGGACGATCTTCATTGTTCTGGGTTTTGAATCATACTGTCACAAAAGTCTTTGGCCATTTAACAGATAGCCAGCCAGCATTTAGAAACAAATTAAAAAAATTCTGAATGACAGCTACTTCTACTCAATAGATTGAAGGGTCTCTGTTGGATTCCTTTCGTGTTAATTTGTTAAATCTGTTGTCATTTACGGCATAAATTCCTCTTCTAAATTTACTGTGGTGTTTCTGACTATCTGGGAGGAGACTGAGCAGTGAAACGTGTTACTTTTACACATAAACAAGAACGATCTGTCACACTACTACACTTTAAAACACAGTTTATATGTAATTCATGTCACACAGTCTCATATGGAACCTACATCCACTTTCTTTTACATACTGTATACGATAGGATACTGCCATCACACTTCCCTTCTGGGTGAGAGGATGAATGAGCAAAAGTATTTCTAGACGCATACTTGATGGTAGCAGACTAGTCTGTCTGCTAGAGAACAGTGGGACCAACGTCGGAACAGGTAGCTACACTTTCTAAAAGTGGAGAGGTTGCTATTCTTAGTATGGTCCTGTCTGTCCCTTGTCATATTGGTATAGGAAGCTGCCTCTCTGGTCACTTCCGTTTGTATTTGTGAGGCACCCCTCAGCAAGGGATAACGGCAGTCTGTCCGCGGCGAGCGTCTGAAGTGGTAAGATCTCCGGCTAAGCGCGTGTCTGCTAAGTCTGTAGGACAACGGATTTCTTAAGTTCAGCCTAACTGAAAATTAATCACCTTTATTTCAGGTTTAGCTCTAAAATATCTAATATTATCTTAAATTACAACGCAGTGTAATTCGAGTGTGAAGTTCAGAATATCTTCCAGTAGTTGCTTTGTCACTACTTTGTGAGTAAAGTGGAACCATGTGTTGATCAGTAACTGTAACTAAGATCATCAATCTTAAATGCGAATGTGCGTGAGATTATATCGTCTCGTCTTGACAATATTTTTCAATATAGCAACTTTTATTTATGTTCAATCGAAGTGGGGTGTACTTTGTGAGACCAGTACCACGTGCTTATACAATTGTTTGACCCATCAGGTTAATAGTAAGACGATAGTAACCAGTTCGAGGTTTTTCTTTTGTAAATTTCGTTTCGATGTAATTTATTTTAATTATCAAAATTATTGTGGGGTTATACTCTTTGCGTAAACCAAGTTGACCACGTGAAGCATGTGGTGTTAGCATCAAAGTAGCCCTCAGCTATTCTTTTCGGGAAGATTTCACAGAGAGTTAGTATGAATTTAGTATACCAGTGTGTGGTAATTTCATGACGGACAGGATTGCGCTACGAACGTAACTTCTTTGGGTGAAAATTGAATCGGTTGGTTGTGGTTAATTTCCTCTTGCATATGTTTCAACGTTCTTCGTGTGTTATTTTATGAATGCAGTGTTGTATGTAGTCTCCCAGTCTTGGCCCCCTATTTGATATGTTCCATAATATTACAAACTCACATTTACACAATCCTAAATAAGGCACCAGTTTAGTTATGAATCAAGTTTGATATGCTGAAATTTTAAGGGAACAATGATCAAGGTTAAAATAAATGTCCAAATATAAACTGATTTATTTCTTTTTATTTAAATTGTCTTTTTATATATATGTCACTGGTTATCGTAAGATGAGTACTAAAAGATTATAATTAATGTTAGTCTGGTTGGGAATTTGGTAAGCTAGACTGGATACCTGGTGAAACAGTTGCGCAGTAATGCAAGGTTAACTTCCTCAGATAGGTCACAGCTTTTAACCCGCTTTTATTGTCTATCAGCACCGCTTACACCACAAATTAAAGCAACAACATTACAAGATGAATTTTTGGATACGAAATGGTAACTGTAAAAAGGACAAAAATTTCATCATCTAAATAAACCTTACGTTGAACTCACACGTTCCACATCATCACGAAATGTCGTATTCAAGATTATGGAAAAAGTATTAATGTAGTGTAATATAACTATCACTCAAAAAAAAAAAAAAAAAAAAAAAAATATGACGAATTTGTCACAACTGCCCGTCTTGACATCAATTCACTACCTTTATTTTAGAAATTTCTGGTTGAAATGTATCTGATCTTTCTAAGTTTCCAGGTCATAAAGAAACTTCATAACAGATTAAAACTGTGTGCCGGGCCGAGACTCGCACTCGGGACATTTGCCTTTCGCGGGCAATCTGCCAGAAAGTTTCATATCAGCGCACACTCCGCTGCAGAGTGAAAATTTCATTCTAGAAACATCCAACACGCTGCGGCTAAGCCTTGCCTCCGCAAATCCTTCCTTCCAGGAGTGCTAGTTCTGCAGGAGAGCTTCTGCGGGGTTTGGAGGGTGGGAGACAAGGTACTGGCGGAATTGGAGCTGTGAGGACGGGTCCTGAGTTGTGCTTGGGTAGCTCAGCTGGCGGCACGGTAACTCAGCGTGTTTGGTCAGAGGGTTAGCAACCCTCTGTAATACTAAAAGAAGCTGAGTGAACGGATCAACGAAGAACCTGAACGGCTGTCGTGGGAGTCCGCCCCGAACATATACAAAGAACAATGTAGAACAAAATGAGGCTATTAAAAAAAAAAAAAGCAGGTAGAGCACTTGCCCGCGAAAGTCAAAGGTTCCGAGTTCGAGTCTCGGTCCGGCGCACAGTTTTAACCTGCCAGAAAGTTTCATATCAGTGCACACTCCGCTGCAGAGTGAACATTTCATTCTTCTGGGTCATTTATTAGTTTTTTAACCATTTTTGCCAGACCACACATAAATGCAAATTTACAGTCCGTCAAAATCAAGAGTTTACTTTATAGACTACCTGTATTTGGCTGTTTCATCGTTGTTTCATCCATAAACAAGAGTTCTCCATATATAAACTTATTCACTATATCACAAAAAAAACAGACTATACAACTGATACTGTCCAAGGAAAAAAGAACAGTTGAAATCGGTGTTATCATTATTAAAATAACGCATCGACATTAACTCAAACAATACGACTTGCAGAGATCGTATTCCAGCATTGAGGTCTCACGTCTTCAACAGAGACAGGTTCTCTTACAACTTTGGTTTGCGATGTCACTGTGCAAGCATCAAGCGAACTCTGCTTCATAGTGACAATGTGACGTCTAGCCGCAGTAAGTTACTATTTATTGTATTGCTACGTTACACTGAAGGACAATGTCCTACATAATTCACTGGCTAGTAATAACAGAGAATGCCTCTCACAGAGTACAGCTTTTTTATTCACCCAAATCATGTTTATGAAGTAATAATTAGATTATCACGAAGACGACATTGCAAGAAAAATAAAAACAAAATTTACTGCTATAGTACGCAGACAAAGCTAAGTGGAGATACGTCAGCATGCAAATCAAACGATATTATTAGAGTTGATATTCATCTGGAGTCTTATATTGTCTAGGTAGCATTTCGAAGCTGTTTTGTGTCTTATATTAGATGTACGACCTAAATTATTGTGACCTCCTGTTTCGAAAAAAATAGTTCAGTTACACTCAATAGTTATATATAAAATGTAACTAAGAGAGCGTGCAGAATAATAATGCCTCCGAATTTTTTATAGCGTTCTCAATGTCAGTTGAGGTATCAAAAGGCATGCATATCACTCGGTCGACTTTCTCGCTTTGCTGACCCAAGTTGCAACTCACTGCAACCAGGTGGCTCCGAATTGTAGCGAGTAAAAATCCGGAGTGTAACTTAACTGTGTCGTTGCGTGAGTAACCCTTTCCTTCAACATTACAATGGCAGACCACACACGAGAGCTGCAACATCTAAAAGAATCTAATATCTTGGGTTCACTGTCATCAATCATCCTCCATCAATCTTTTAAGAGTGTTCACATAAAAAATTTGGAGGCATTTCTTTTCATCATGCAGCTGTAAAAGGAAGTTATCGAGTGATTTCATTTATGTACTTTTCTTGGGATAAGCTCGTGTTATTAAGACATTGGATTCTCATCCGCTAGAAAGGCGGTTCAAATTCTCGTACGATCATCTGTATTTAAATTTTCCTTGGCTTCTTCAAATCGCTTAAGGAAATGTCGAATTGGTGACTTTCAAAAGGACTCACCTTACCCCAATCAGAGTTTGTATTCCTGTATTCCCTCTCTAATAACCTCCTTATTGATGGGACGTTAAGCCTCTATATTCCTTCCTTCATTCTAAAAAGAAAACCAAAACTGAAAAATTAATTCCATCGCAGACGTAAGTTTGACTAAACACATATAAAATGATTAAGACTGAAAGAGAATATTACAAGCAGTCATACGGTATTTTTGAAACGATATGTTATGCTATACCAAACCATTTTTTTAAAAAATTCGTGTTGGAAAACAAATGAGCTCGCCATTTGAAACAATCGTTATCGATCATGTTCGTGCTAACCACCACCGAATACAGAAAACGGTTGGTTCCCGAGATTTCAGTGACAGCCTTCCACCATCTTCATGTACACAGATCACTAACGGTGAGCCCTTGCTTCGTTCCCCACACAAGATCTACGGCAAACTGAGTTCTCCATTCTCGTCCCGTTAAGCTCCGACTGTGATATCGATGCCAGTGACATATTGTTCTCTAACCTATTTCTTCCCGGGGCGGGGCGTAAGCCGCCGAAACACATAATATAACTCAAAGTGAAATATTATTATGTTAATGATTTTAAGTTATGTTTGTCTATATGCAAATAAACGCAATTTTCATTTCTCCAGGCAAATTGAGTGGATTGAAATACATGCACATCTTCACTTAAATGCAGTTCTTTTAACTTAAGTATTGTGTCATTGTAGTAATAACCTGCAAACAGTTTTCGTACTGGCCCTCTCCCGCTCCATACATAGTAAGTTTATTAGTTATGCTAAGTTTTTTATTCATTTATTTATCTAAGCTAGCCAGATTAAGGCCCTCAGGCATTGTCGTACATCGGACCACGGCTTTACACATACAGCACTTGTTATTAGTTACTTAAGAAGTAACAATAATTTTAATGTGCTAAGTAGTAGTAGAATGCTATTAACAGAATGTTGTTATACATATGTACTTGTTATTCTGTCGTGAAGCTTAACTTTCGCGTACACTAAGAATCATTCTTCTCTACACAGCACACTGTTTTAGTGGTGCAGGCTGCACAATAGCTTCAACAGCAGAACAACAACCTCACATGTCGACAACGCCAACACATGCCGGTGCTGCAGACTACTGAACACATTAACGCGAATCATGTTTGTCAAAACGAAAATTAGGTTTATTCAGTTGCACATTACTGTTGTGCTCTTCGGTCCGGAGACTAATGTGTTGGTATTCATGCTCGCTTATTTCCTCAAGTCTCTTCAGCGCTGAGTAGCTATTGCTGCTGAACCTGCCGGCTGTAGTCGTGCATTAGTCGCCAAGTACTAGTTTTGCGTCCAACGCCTTTCCCCGTTAATGAATTGATTAGCCCTTAATACGTCAGGATGTGTCCCATCAACGAGTCACTTCTTTTAGTCAAGGTGAGACATAAAATTAGTTTTTCTGCAGTACGTTTCAGTATCTTCCCATTAGTAATGCTATCAACCCAGCGTTCTGCTGCGACATGCATTGCAAAACGATTAGTTACTCGTGGAAAGACACAATTTAAAAGCATTAATATAAGGATGTCCAGGTTGAACATATAATAATATAAAATGTAATAACTTGAGACGTAATTGAGATTTTTATTGACGGTGTGTTTCTACGAGAATGATAACTCAGTTTTCTTTATTTTTTTTCTTTTTACATTCCTAACACACGTCACACGTCAACATGCGCACCGTTAGTGACGCGACAAACGTCTGGTCATCTGATCTGAATTCTATCTATCTCCAAGCGTTTTGCAGCACCGCAGGCGTAGCATTAACGATAGCAGTAAGATTGTTATAGCGCAGATCTGATGGATCACGAATTGGTGTCCGATACACCTCATTCTTGATATATCACCACAGAAAATCAAGTGGCGTGTCGTCGTGTCTGGTCTTCTAGGGGGCCAAGCAATCGATGGGCTATCTCTCCCAATCTAGCGAACTGGGAACTCATGATCCAAGAAATCCTTCACAGTGTTCGTAAAATGGAGTGATGCGCCACGTTGTTCACAGATCAAGTCAAGTGGACATCATGGCACAGCCTACAGCTCCAACACGTCTACTTACGTTGCTGCATTAAATGTAGACTCCGCGAAGAGGAATGGATCTATGACCCTGTCCTTCAACAATCCACACAACACATTCACTTTCGGAGATCCACGTTCCCACTTTATCACTATCTGATTTGGGGGGGGGGGGGGAGGTGTGGAGGGGGCGGGAGGGGCTTCAGTTCCCCATATGCGGCAGTGATGCGTGTTTACCGTGTGGGAAGTACGGAACATAGCCTCGTTTTCACCCATTTTTGCCAGAATTTTCTCCGCCAATACCTTGATTTTGGGACGAAGCTACAGTTTGTACGACCGTAGGCGTAACTGTATACGGACGACATCGGGTACTGTCAAACGAGACAACTTAATTGCCTCCATGCTTGTTGGATCGACTTAAGAGGCCTCCGCTGAAAAGAAATACGGATTAATTCAACAGTATTCTCTAGAACTGCGTGCTTGGCATGGTGGTCCGACATCGAAAGCTATCTCCCAGTTTCCGAAGCGTCACATTTCTTGATTGTTACGTAAGTGGGAACACCGTCAGTCGGCCACAGCTCTTTTTTTTTTTTTTTTTTTTTTTTTTTTTTTTTTTTTTTTTTTTTCATCAGTCTACTGGCTGGTTTGATGCGGCCCGCCACGAATTCCTTTCCTGTGCTAACCTCTTCATCTCAGAGTAGCACTTGCAACCTACGTCCTCAATTATTTGCTTGACGTATTCCAATCTCTGTCTTCCTCTACAGTTTTTGCCCTCTACAGCTCCCTCTAGTACCATGGAAGTCATTCCCTCATGTCTTAGCAGCTGTCCTATCATCCTGTACCTTCTCCTTATCAGTGTTTTCCACATATTCCTTTCCTCTCCGATTCTGCGTAGAACACCCTCATTCCTTACCTTATCAGTCCACCTAATTTTCAACATTCGTCTGTAGCACCACATCTCAAATGCTTCGATTCTCTTCTGTTCCTGTTTTCCCACTGTCCATGTTTCACTACCATACAATGCTGTACTCCAGACGTACATCCCCAGAAATTTCTTCCTCAGATTAAGGCCGGTATTTGATATTACTAGACTTCTCTTGGCCAGAAATGCCTTTTTTGCCATAGCGAGCCTGCTTTTGATGTCCTCCATGCTCCTTCCGTCATTGGTTATTTTACTGCCTAGGTAGCAGAATTCCTTAACTTCATTGACTTCGTGACCATCAATCCTGATGTTAAGTTTCTCGCTGTTCTCATTTCTACTACTTCTCATTACCTTCGTCTTTCTCCGATTTACTCTCAAACCATACTGTGTACTCATTAGACTGTTCATTCCATTCAGCAGATCATTTAATTCTTCTTCACTTTCACTCAGGATAGCAATGTCATCAGCGAATCGTATCATCGGTATCCTTTCACCTTGTATTTTAATTCCAGTCCTGAACCTTTCTTTGATTTCCACCATTGCTTCCTCGATGTACAGATTGAAGAGTAGGGGCGAAAGGCAACAGCCTTGTCTTACACCCTTCTTAATACGAGCACTTCGTTCTTGATCGTCCACTCTTATTATTCCATCTTGGTTGTTGTACATATTGTATATGACCCGTCTCTCCCTATAGCTTACCCCTCCTTTTTTCAGAACCTCGAACAGCTTGCACCATTTTATATTGTCGAACGCTTTTTCTAGGTCTACAAATCCTATGAAAGTGTCTTCATTTTTCTTTAGCCTTGCTTCCATTATTAGCCGTAACGTCAGAATTGCCTCTCTCGTCCCTTTACTTTTCCTAAAGCCAAACTGATCGTCACCTAGCGCATTCTCAATTTTCTTTTCCACTCTTCTGTATATTATTCTTGTAAGCAGCTTCGATGCATGAGCTGTTAAGTTGATTGTGCGATAATTCTCGCACTTGTCAGCTCTTGCCGTCTTCAGAATTGTGTGGATGATGCTTTTCCGAAAGTCAGATGGTATATCGCCAGACTCATATATTCTACACACCAACGTGAATAGTCGTTTTGTTGCCACTTCCCCCAATGATTTTAGAAATTCTGATGGAATGTTATCTATCCCTTCTGCCTTTTTTGACCGTAAGTCCCCTAAAGCTGTTTTAAATTCCGTTTCTAATAATGGATCCCCTATCTCCACTAAATCGACTCCTGTTCCTTCTTCTATAAAAAAAACGGGTCTGAGCACTATGGGACTTAACATCTTAGGTCATCAGTCCCCTAGAACTTAGAACTACTTAACCTAACTAACCTAAGGACATCACACACATCCATGCCCGAGGCAGGATTCGAACCTGCGACCGTAGCAGCCCCGCGGTTCCGCACTGCAGCGCCTAGAACCGCACGGCCACCGCGGCCTGCTTTCTTCTATGACATTAGACAAATCTTCACCCTCATAGAGGCTTTCAACGTATTCCTTCCACCCATCTGCTCTCTCCTCTGCATTTAACAGTGGAATTCCCGTTACACTCTTAATGTTACCACCGTTGCTTTTAATGTCACCAAAGGTTGTTTTGACTTTCCTGTATGCTGAGTCTGTCCTTCCGACAATCATATCTTTTCCGATGTCTTCACATTATTCCTGCAGCCATTTCGTCTTAGCTTCCCTGCACTTCCTATTTATTTCATTCCTCAGCGACTTGTATTTCTGTATTCCTGATTTTCCCGGAACATATTTGTACTTCCTCCTTTCATCAATCAACTGAAGTATTTCTTCTGCTACCCATGGTTTCTTCGCAGCTACCTTCTTCGTACCTATGTTTTCCTTCCCAACTTCTGTGATGGCCCTTTTTAGAGATGTCCATTCCTCTTCAACTGTACTGCCTACTGCGCTGTTCCTTATTGCTGTATCTACAGCGTTAGAGAACTTCAAACGTATCTCGTCATTCCATAGTACTTCCGTATCCCACTTCTTTGCGTATTGATTCTTCCTGACTAATGTCTTGAACTTCAGCCTACTCTTCATCACTACTATATTGTGATCTGAGTCTATATCTGCTCCTGGCTACGCCTTACAATCCAGTATCTGATTTCGGAATCTCTGTCTGACCATGATGTAATCTAATGGAAATCTTCCCGTATCTCCCGGCCTTTTCCAAGTATACCTCCTCCTCTTGTGATTCTTGAACAGGGTATTCGCTATTACTAGCTGAAACTTGTTACAGAACTCAATTAGTCTTTCTCCTCTTTCATTTCTTGTCCCAAGCCCATATTCTCCTGTAACCTTTTCTTCTACTCCTTCCCCTACAACTACATTCCAGTCGCCCATGACTATTAGATTTACGTCCCCCTTTACATACTGTATTACCCTTTCAATATCCTCTTACACTTCCTCTATCTGTTCATCTTCAGCTTGCGACGTCGGCATGTATAGCTCAACTATCGTTGTCGGTGTTGGTCTCCTGTCGATTCTGATTAGAACAACCCGGTCACTGAACTGTTCACAGTAACACACCCTCTGCCCTACCTTCCTATTCATAAAGAATCCTACACCTGTTATACCATTTTCTGCTGCTGTTGATATTACCCGATAAACATCTGACCAGATATCCTTGTCTTCCTTCCACTTCACTTCACTTCACTGACCCCTACTATATCTAGATTGAGCCTTTGCATTTCCCTTTCCAGAATTTCTAGTTTCCCTACCACGTTCAAGCTTCTGACATTCCACGCCCCGACTCGTAGAACGTTATCCTTTCGTTGATTATTCAATCTTTTTCTCATCGTAACCTCCCCCTTGACAGTCCCCTCCCGGAGATCCGAATGGGGGACTATTCCGGAATCTTTTGCCAATGGAGAGATTATCATGACACTTCTTCAAATACAGGCCACATGTCCTGTGGATACACGTTACGTGTCTTTAATGTAGTGGTTTCCATTGCCTTCTGCATCCTCATGTCGTTGATCATTGCTGATTCTTCCGCCTTTAGGGGCAATTTCCCACCCCTAGGAGAAGAGAGTGCCCTGAACCTCTATCCGCTCCTCCGCCCTCTTTGACAAGGGCGTTGGCAGAATGAGGCTGACTTCTTATGCCGGAAGTCTTCGGCCGCCAATGCTGATTATTTATCAAAATACTATCTGCCCATACTAACGCCGAAAACGACGCTGTACCAGTGAAAGGGATTTTAGTTCCGCGAGAGAAAGCACACAGAACACCTTCTGCTGTGAAGGCCACATGGCTGCCGACGCGCGTTTCAGCGAACGAAGCAGATGCGCGCATTCACACACGATACCAATTGCCATAAGCAGCTTCTTTCGAGACACCATACGCGTGTAAGCAAACCGCCAATAAATATCTCAATTAGGTCTCAAGTTATTACATATGTAAAGCATTGGTTTTTTCCCCTTAAAGCAGGTTGGTTTTATTCAGAATTTCAATACACTGTTATTCATTCCCCGCTCTTATTTTCCGTTAAATCCGATTGACTTACGGCACCTCACTGGGAGCCAACGTTTTCCTGTATCAATAATCTCTCCATCATCCACGCACTGATTCCCACGGAGTTCATCCTTCACAGAGCCAAACAGATGTAAGTCGAAAGGTACAAGGTACAGACTGTAGGATGGATGAGGAAGAAGTTTTGTGAACTCCTCTCGGGTACGAAAGACTTCAGTGAGGCCTTGCGTTGTCATGGAAAAGTAGACATTCGTTTGTACCTGTCGATCACGTCCAACGACAGTGACCCCACATTCCAGCACTGCAGGATTCCCACCTGTGATCGACTGGTCGGCACGTGGGAGATCGGACTGGTTTGCGAGACCTTGTTGTGATGATGACAGACGCCTCATCCAACGAATCACCGTGCGTTTGTTCACTGCCAGGTCTCCGTGGACGCTCTGCAAGCGCCTATAGATATCTGTGATGCTCTATTTTTTTTCTCCAAAAGAAACTCAATGACAACTGTCTGCTTGGTACGCTGTTTTGAAGGCTGAAGCGAGACGTCCCACAACAAATTCCGCACTTTTAAACCAAAATTTGCCGAGAGAAAAGTATCTGTGCGATACCTGGACATCTGTACTACTGTCAGATGTGGGTTGGCAACCCAATAAAATTAAAGATAAAATATTCTTATAATAGTGTGACGCTACCTGAACATATTTTGTATGCGACATCTGATTCTGCTTTGTTAATAATCTGTATATGTACTGAATTCTACACTCCTGGAAATGGAAAAAAGAACACATTGACACAGGTGTGTCAGACCCACCATACTTGCTCCGGACACTGCGAGAGGGCTGTACAAGCAATGATCACACGCACGGCACAGCGGACACACCAGGAACCGCGGTGTTGGCCGTCGAATGGCGCTAGCTGCGCAGCATTTGTGCACCGCCGCCGTCAGTGTCAGCCAGTTTGCCGTGACATACGGAGCTCCATCGCAGTCTTTAACACTGGTAGCATGCCGCGACAGCGTGGACGTGAACCGTATGTGCAGTTGACGGACTTTGAGCGAGGGCGTATAGTGGGCATGCGGGAGGCCGGGTGGACGTACCGCCGAATTGCTCAACACGTGGGGCGTGAGGTCTCCACAGTACATCGATGTTGTCGCCAGTGGTCGGCGGAAGGTGCACGTGCCCGTCGACCTGGGACCGGACCGCAGCGACGCACGGATGCACGCCAAGACCGTAGGATCCTACGCAGTGCCGTAGGGGACTGCACCGCCACTTCCCAGCAAATTAGGGACACTGTTGCTCCTGGGGTATCGGCGAGGACCATTCGCAACCGTCTCCATGAAGCTGGGCTACGGTCCCGCACACCGTTAGGCCTTCTTCCGCTCACGCCCCAACATCGTGCAGCCCGCCTCCAGTGGTGTCGCGACAGGCGTGAATGGAGGGACGAATGGAGACGTGTCGTCTTCAGCGATGAGAGTCGCTTCTGCCTTGGTGCCAATGATGGTCGTATGCGTGTTTGGCGCCGTGCAGGTGAGCGCCACAATCAGGACTGCGTACGACCGAGGCACACAGGGCCAACACCCGGCATCATGGTGTGGGGAGCGATCTCCTACACTGGCCGTACACCACTGGTGATCGTCGAGGGGACACTGAATAGTGCACGGTACATCCAAACCGTCATCGAACCCATCGTTCTACCATTCCTAGACCGGCAAGGGAACTTGCTGTTCCAACAGGACAATGCACGTCCGCATGTATCCCGTGCCACCCAACGTGCTCTAGAAGGTGTAAGTCAACTACCCTGGCCAGCAAGATCTCCGGATCTGTCCCCCATTGAGCATGTTTGGGACTGGATGAAGCGTCGTCTCACGCGGTCTGCACGTCCAGCACGAACGCTGGTCCAACTGAGGCGCCAGGTGGAAATGGCATGGCAAGCCGTTCCACAGGACTACATCCAGCATCTCTACGATCGTCTCCATGGGAGAATAGCAGCCTGCATTGCTGCGAAAGGTGGATATACACTGTACTAGTGCCGACATTGTGCATGCTCTGTTGCCTGTGTCTATGTGCCTGTGGTTCTGTCAGTGTGATCATGTGATGTATCTGACCCCAGGAATGTGTCAATAAAGTTTCCCCTTCCTGGGACAATGAATTCACGGTGTTCTTATTTCAATTTCCACGAGTGTACTTCCCGTCCATCATCACAGCTTTACTTCATGGCGTTTCACACTTGGGCGTTGCATTCTGTTACATACCTGCCGTGGTTACTTCATACAGGCAATATAAGTTTCATGGGGTTTCCGGAGCAGTGCTAAACGTATCATCATTTACTTCTAGGTTCGGACATTTGGCCTTGTAAACTGATACTGGTGAACAGTTCGGTATCTTACGTCTCTTTTGCCTAGTCAGGTCTCCATCAGACACGCAAGCTTTGTTTCGTTAGCAGTGAGTTCAAATTCGGATCACGAGCAACAGCTCCTCAGGTCATTTAATGGATGTGATAAGACTTCTGAAGTCTCTCTTATTCTACTGAAACTTAATTTACTAGTGATAATGACTTCCTATCTCTAATGTATCGGGTAATATCAACAGCAGCAGAAAATGGTATAACACCTGTAGGATTCGTTACGAATAGGAAGGTAGGGCAGAGGGTGTGTTACTGTGAACAGTTCAGTGACGGGGTTGTCCTGATCAGAATCGACAGGAGACCAACACCGACAACGATAGTTCAGCTATGCATGCCGACGTCGCAAGCTGAAGATGAACAGATAGAGAAAGTGTATGAGGGTACTGAAAGGGTAATGCAGTATGTAAAGGGGGACGAAAATCTAATAGTCATGGGCGACTGGAATGCAGTTGTAGGGGAAGGAGTAGAAGAAAAGGTTACAGGAGAATATGGGCTTGGGACAAGGAATGAAAGAGGAGAAAGACTAATTGAGTTCTGTAACAAGTTTCAGCTAGTAATAGCGAATACCCTGTTCAAGAATCACAAGAGGAGGAGGTATACTTGGAAAAGGCCGGGAGATACGGGAAGATTTCCATTAGATTACATCATGGTCAGACAGAGATTCCGAAATCAGATACTGGATTGTAAGGCGTAGCCAGGAGCAGATATAGACTCAGATCACAATATAGTAGTGATGAAGAGTAGGCTGAAGTTCAAGACATTAGTCAGGAAGAATCAATACGCAAAGAAGTGGGATACGGAAGTACTAAGGAATGACGAGATACGTTTGAAGTTCTCTAACGCTATAGATACAGCAATAAGGAATAGCGCAGTAGGCAGTACAGTTGAAGAGGAATGGACATCTCTAAAAAGGGCCATCACAGAAGTTGGGAAGGAAAACATAGGTACAAAGAAGATAGCTGCGAAGAAACCATGGGTAACAGAAGAAATACTTCAGTTGATTGATGAAAGGAGGAAGTACAAAAATGTTCCGCGTAAATCAGGTATACAGAAATACAAGTCGCTGAGGAATGAAATAAATAGGAAGTGCAGGGAAGCTAAGACAAAATGGCTGCAGGAAAAATGTGAAGACATCGAAAAAGATACGATTGTCGGAAGGACAGACTCAGCATACAGGAAAGTCAGCACAACCTTTGGTGACATTAAAAGCAACGGTGGTAACATTAAGAGTGCAACGGTAATTCCACTGTTAAATGCAGAGGAGAAAGCAGATAGGTGGAAAGAATTCATTGAAAGCCTCTATGAGGGTGAAAATTTGTCTGAGGTGATAGAAGAAGAAACAGGAGTCGATTTAGAAGAGACAGGGGATCCATTATTAGAATCGGAATTTAAAAGAGCTTTGGAGGACTTACGGTCAAATAAGGCAGAAGGGATAGATAACATTCCATCAGAATTTCTACAATCATTCGGGGAAGTGGCAACAAAACGACTATTCACGTTGGTGTGTAGAATATATGAGTCTGGCGACATACCATCTGACTTTCGGAAAAGCATCATCCACACAATTCCGAAGACGGCAAGAGCTGACAACTGCGAGAATTATCGCACAATCAGCTTAACAGCTCATGCATCGAAGCTGCTTACAAGAATAATATACAGAAGAATGGAAAAGAAAATTGAGAATGCGCTAGGCGACGATCAGTTTGGCTTTAGGAAAAGTAAAGGGACGAGAGAGGCAATTCTGACGTTACGGCTAATAATGGAAGCAAGGCTAAAGAAAAATCAAGACACGTTCATAGGATTTGTCGACCTGGAAAAAGCGTTCGACAATATAAAATGGTGCAAGCTGTTCGAGATTCTGAAAAAAGTAGGGGTAAGCTATAGGGAGAGACGGGTCATATACAATATGTACAACAACCAAGAGGGAATAATAAGAGTGGACGATCAAGAACGAAGTGCTCGTGTTAAGAAGGGTGTAACACAAGGCTGTAGCCTTTCGCCCCTACTCTTCAATCTGTACGTCGAGGAAGCAATGATGGAAATCAAAGAAAGGTTCAGGACTGGAATTAAAATACAAGGTGAAAGGATATCAATGATACGATTCGCTGATAACATGGCTATCCTGAGTGAAAGTGAAGAAGAATTAAATGATCTGCTGAATGGAATGAACAGTCTAATGAGTACACAGTATGGTTTGAGAGTAAATCGGAGAAAGACGAAGGTAATGAGAAGTAGTAGAAATGAGAACAGCGAGAAACTTAACATCAGGATTGATGGTCACGAAGTCAATGAAGTTAAGGAATTCTGCTACCTAGGCAGTAAAATAACCAATGACGGACGGAGCAAGGAGGACATCAAAAGCAGACTCGCTATGGTAAAAAAAGGCATTTCTGGCCAAGAGAGGTCTAGTAATATCAAATACCGGCCTTAATTTGAGGAAGAAATTTCTGAGGATGTACGTCTGGAGTACAGCATTGTATGGTAGTGAAACATGGACTGTGGGAAAACAGGAACAGAAGAGAATCGAAGCATTTGAGATGTGGTGCTATAGAGGAATGTTGAAAATTAGGTGGACTGATAAGGTAAGGAATGAGGAGGTTCTATGCAGAAACGGAGAGGAAAGGAATATGTGGAAAACACTGATAAGGAGAAGGGACAGGATGATAGGACAGCTGCTAAGACATGAGGGAATGACTTCCATGGTACTAGAGGGAGCTGTAGAGGGCAAAAACTGTAGAGGAAGACAGAGATTGGAATACGTCAAGCAAATAATTGAGGACGTAGGTTGCAAGTGCTACTTTGAGATGAAGAGGTTAGCACAGGAAAGGAATTCGTGGCGGGCCGCATCAAACCAGTCAGTAGACAAAAAAAAAGAAATCTCTAATAATGTGTTTTCCAATATTTGTTGTATCGCAATATTGGGTTATATCTGGACTGACTGCCGTAAATAGCAATGTTCTTTAGTAGTTTCTTGTGGCCCCCAATGTGTGTAGTCAAACGATTGAAATGCAGAGGGTTTAGAGGACCTGTGACAGCTATCCGGTGTTGGCTGCATACAGTCAGGTGTGGCCTACTCATTTGAATTCAGGGGCTGGCCCTCTTTTTTTGCCGTTGAGTGTATGTTGGCAGCAGTAGAATTATTCTGGTGTCTGCTTCAAGTGCCAGTCCTCTAAATTTTGTCATCAGTAGTCAAAAAAAAACACGCCGTCTTCCCTCTACCGTTTCCCATTTTGAAATGATAATTAAATCAATACTCTAAGCTATCGACAGGCGTTCATATACATCAACGGGGACAGTTGAAAATGTGTACCCCGACCGGGACTTGAACTCGGGATCTCCTGTTTACATGGCAGACGCTCTATCCATCTTTTTCTTTTTTTTCAGTTTGTTAGATGTTGTTCGTTGGATTTGTTAGGTGCGGATGTCCCTGGACACCCGTTCAAGTTCAGTTTTGAGCCGTTGAATCAGTTTTTTATTACGGAGGGCAGCTAACCCTCTGACCTAACACACTGAGCTACCGTGCCGGCTCCATCTGAGCCGCCGAAGGCACAGAGGACAGTGCGACTGCAAGGATTTACCCCTTGCACGCTCCCCGTGAAACCCACATTCCCAATTTAATGTCCACACACTACATTCGTAGTGCCCCTGCACACTACACTCATTACTCGCGACAGACAATCTCACCGGGTCCTGTAAGAGTTCGGGCAATGCGTGTGCATCCGCACAAATGAAGAAAGTCAATGGCTGGTTAGCCTTAACTATATGGAGATGGTTGTATCTGTTCTTTCGGACATCTCCGAAAGAACAGACACCATCTTCATATAGTTTCCCATTTTAGTTTCCCAAAGCATCTCCTTAATACTTCCTTGTTGACTGAACATACCAATAACAAATCTAGCTGCCCGTCCCTGAATTGCTTCGATATTTTCCTCTAAATCGACCTGACGGGAATCCAAAACACTCGAGTAGTACTCAAGAATGAGTTGTACTGATGATCTGTACACGGTTTCGTTTTATAGATCACCCACACTTTCCGAAATTCCTCCCAATAAACCAAAGCCGACCATTCGCCTTTCCTACCACAGTCCTTAAAAGCACTTTCCATTTCTACTGCCTTGCAAAACTATGCATAGATATTCAATCGACGTGACTGTCAAGCAGCTTGCTACTAACGTTACTAATCCTGTATTCAGTGATTACGGTATTGTTTTCCCAGCTCATCTGCACTAACATGTATTTTTCAGCATTTAGAGCTAGCTGCCATTCACCACGCTCACTTGAAATTTTGTCTAAAACATTTTGTATCCTCGTTCAGCCACTCAATAACGACACCTTCCGGTACATCACAGCTTCATAAGCGAACAACCGCAGATTCCTGGTCGCCCTACCCGCAGATCATTTGTCTATGTTTGGTGTCGAGAAGTCCCTTCTATAGTCTGTTGGAGAGCAGTGGCACAGTCTATGATGTATAGATGTTTATGAACAAATTGTCATGTCCAAAGGAAATAAGTGTCGAAACGTACGCCTACGAAACTAAATGGTAGGTGGTGGCTGTCGACTCGGAGAGCTCGGCGCCAAATACGTCAAGAGTAGCCCAGATGTTGTTTTTCTGCTCCCCGGGAAGACTGGGCGTGGAGCGAACAGAAGCGATTGCGAATAGTTCCTTGTACTCTGATGTAGGATTCATCAGGCAAGCTTACAGGCCTTGGAGTGTTCATTTAATAGCAATTTGCGCTGAGTATGGAATCCGTGGCGTACTACGGCGACGTTGTTTTGTGGTGTGCTATTTGTAATGTTGAAACTGTGCCTCGTTGTGCTCACTATTTGTTGACAGGCGATTGAAGATGCGCTGTATTTAGCACACAGTTTCTCATTGCAACTTGTCTGTGGGTAGGGCTTGAGATAGATTTATTCTGATACTTTTGAAACATTGTTTCTTAAATTGCCAAGTTTTGAGTTTGGTATAATGATACATTTCCCGTTTGATATGTAACTATGCTATAGGCCGTTTGTAATGTTACTATCTCATGTCGTAATGTTGGTGGTTGACGAGTGTTTGTGAGTGTGTGTGTGTGTGTGTGTGTGTGTGTGTGTGTGTGTGTGTGTGTGTGTGTGTGTATCTGTGAGAGAGATGGAGAGAGAGAGACAGAGAGAAAGAAGATTTGCAATCAGTGTAATAAGTTGATTCACTACAGCTGTATCCAAATTGACCACCTGTAATGTGAATTAAAAAGTTAGAGAGATGCTCTATCTGTTGACGTGTGTTTGTTTTGTGAATGTCCTGTAGTTTTTGCGTAGTCTTCTTCTGAAACCTTGCAGGTACCTATGACTAATTCTGTATCACTGGCGTTTGAAAACAAAACAGCGGCAAATTTCATTATTCTGTATAATTTCAGTTTTAAATGTATTATCCTGTACCTCTTATGTTACGATTTTAATGTTAACTTATGTGATTTTCTGATAGAGAGTTACTAACATAGTAGGGACGGAACTCAGTTACGAGTTGTGAGACTTTGTAAGATACGTTGACAGGTGTTGTATTTCCACAGTTAGCTTGTAGCATTACATGGGTAATCGTCCGAGTAGCCCACGAAATATTTAAGCAACAATCTTGTCAGGATGTCCATTAAAGTGGGATATGCTTTGTGTCACGTGAGAGTAGGAGAGTCAAACAGGTAGTAACGCGCGCCGGCCGCGGTGGCCGAGCGGTTCTAGGCTCTTCAGTCCGGGACCGCGCGACTGCTACGGTCGCAGGTTCGAATCCTGCCTCGGGCATGGATGTGTGTGATGTCCTTAGGTTAGTTAGGTTTAAGTAGTTCTAAGTTCTAGGGGACTGATGACCTGAGATGTTAAGTCCCATAGTGCTCAGAGCCATTTGAACCATTTGAAGGTAGTAACGCGTGACGTCATCTCAAGTCGAGGGTTTTTTTTTCTGTAGTGCAGTCTTTGCTGAGCGATTGACACTGTATGAGAATCAATAGGTAAGGAGTTTTTTTTGACGTAACAGATCACAATGCTGCGTTATGCGTGATTTTTTTCTTTGAAAACAATATCTTCTGAGTTACTCAAGTGCGCGGACAAGTTATTATCGAGTGCGGGTCCTCTTTAATATTAAATAATTGACCTAAAACTGATAATCCATAATCCGGAGTTGGTTTGGAAAACATTCTAGAGAGCCACGGCCAAACTTAGTTATAAACAGATAGCGCGCGGACTTTGAAGTAACGGCGCGAAGTTTGAAATACGCGGTAAGCCATCGAGCGTTATAGTCGCGTGAAGGATTAACTGATACTCCCCGAAATTTCTTGACATTAACTTGGTAATAATTATTGGAGGTTATAGTAATCGTTCTTGGTGCTTACAGTAAATGGGGTTTGATTTACTGTTTGAATACGTCATATATTTACTGTTTGAATACGACATATATTTACTATTTGAATACGACATATATTAATTACGGAATATTCGATTGATTGACACGTTGGTTAGCAATCAATAAACAGATTGTAATGGAATTACCGGAACGATCATTTTAATCATTGGTGGCCACTACACGCACACCAGAAAACTAACTACTCTCCTTGTGAATGACATTCGGAACGGATGAGTTTTGTTTCAGTTCCTTGGGATCCATAAACTTCATGTGAAGTTGGAACTTTATAAACAGTGTCGTGTTACTTCAGTTTGGTAGATCGATAAAAATTATAGTCTACACTACAATTTTCACCTTTCAAAAAAGAGAGCACTTACCTTTTTAGAGAAATGTTTCAAGTTAAGTCATCAATCTTCCCAAAACTGAGATAAGGGTGACACTCACACATAGCACTACGTCATCGTGATCAACCACATATGTGCCCGCTTCTCCCTCCCTTTTGTCAAAAACCCTAAGATATAGCCGCGGTACGACGAAGGAAGAAGGAAGATGGTTTGGACAACCGAGGAGAAAAGAAGAAAACGACGACGACGGAGCAAGAGAGAGAAAGAGCAATGTCTCTCACTATTATTGGATATTATTAGTGATGAATCTGAACCAGTAAGGTTTTACGTATAATTATTGTACTACTTTTAAATAATTGTTGTTTTGGAAGCATTTTACTTAATATTTTAGTGATGGGATTTGATGGCAGTGTTGTTAACAAATTAATGATGTCCCTACTAAATTATAATTACGCCTTCACAGTTCCGAGCAACGTCCACTACGAGCTAACTGCTGCTGAATTCCCCCTCACTAGATGCAAAGGAAGTTTACGTGCACAGAATCTGGAAGAGAGTTCGTTCTTCGCTACCATAGCTTTAGGAATGTTGATTAAATTAACAGCAACGTCGTCACACAGAAAAATCTCGTGTTTAACGTTTCACATAGTCACGTCCACTCTACGAGCTAACTACTGCTGAATCCTCACTAGAGGATGCAGTTTACGTTCACAGAATCTGGAAGTGCGTTCGTTCTCCGCTAGTAATGCTTTAGAAATGTTGATTAAATTATCAGCAACGTCGTCTCACAGCAAACTTATCGTGTCTAAGGTTTCACATAACAATCAGTTTATCATCGCTCTTTCAATAAGGCCTCTTCTGAAAGGAAATGAATGATCGTATTGTGTTACTGGCCCCGTCTCGGGATGTTTATCCACCTGCTGCATGTATTTCTATTTGACGCCACTTCAGCGATCTGCAGGTCGATCAGGATGGGATGAAATGATTAGGACGACACACATCCTGTCCCAGAGCGAAGAAAATCTCTGACCCAGGAGGGAATCAACCCCGAGATCCTAGTGTGTAGAGGCAGCGGCGATAACGACTACACTACGAGCTGCTGACATCATCTTTCTGCCGCTTGATTATTCTAATGGTTCAAATGGCTCTGAGCACTATGGGACTTAACTTCTGAGGTGATCAGTCCCCTAGAACTTAGAACTACTTAAACCTACCTAACCTAAGGACGTCACACACATCCATGCCCGAGGCAGGATTGGAACCTGCGACCGTAGCGGTCGCGCGGTTCCAGACTGTAGCGCCCAGAACCGCTCGGCTACCCCGGCCGGCTGATTATTCTAAACTGATTCTATACTAAACAAGCAGGAAGTTAGCTGCACAATAAAACGCTGACCGCAGAGACTTATGCTGCAACGCAGTTAACTTTAGCTGTGCTGCAGTGCAGCCGCTAGCGCGCTACTCACTGTTTCGCTGCAGCACCGGGAGTGCTGAATGAGGTTCTGGAAATTGCTTTGGCCCCACAGTACGATATGTTTGGTAAAGAAAATACTACAAGCACGCTATTTCGTATGCTATGATTAATATTCCAATGTTACGTGCAGTTGAGCCCATAGGACTAAAGGATGGAGTCGATTGGTCGAAATACAGTTACTTACTTAGCACCCGCTGCTTCGCTCACGTTTTTGTGGTAATTACATCAAAAATTATTTTATGAACGTATATTAGGTCTACTGAAAGGTAATGAGCCATTCCTTTTTTTATGCAATTCTGTAAAGGTATTTCGTCATGGTGACTGTAAAATAGCTTTCTTTGATTTACTTCACAAATTGCAACACCTTCTAATCTTTTCACGCTAGTTAATGCTTCTAAAGCATGGTCTTTTTCGGACATACTTTGACTAGAAAGCGAGTCTGGTAGCTGGAGTCCAAAGTTTTTCTTACTATGTTTTCTTCGTTCTTGTGATGATATCTCCATAGAAACTGTCATCCCATAACACGTATTTTCTTATATCTAACCTAGAAGTGAAATACCAAATGAAATGGTTCAAATGGCTCTGAGCACTATGGGACTTAACATCTGAGGTCATCAGTCCCCTAGAACTTAGAACTAATTAAACCCAACTAACCCAAGGACATCACACACATCCAAGCCTGAGGCAGGACTCGAACCTGCGATCGCAGCGGTCGCGCGGCTCCAGACTGAAGCGCCCAGAACCGCATGCCCACTGCGGCCGGCGTGAAATACCAATTTTCATGGATTTAGCTCTTTTTAATACAACGAAATATTGTCCTAAATATTTTCATCCCGTATTTGATCCCTTGGGGGTTGAATTTCCAAAAACAGGGAAACATGTATTTTTGTTATTTCTAACAGAGATACCAAATACAAATTTTCATAGATTTATCTTTTGAAAGGCTTTAATAATGAATAATTCCATTAAACTTTTCATCCTGTATTTGGCTCCCTTTGGGAATGAATTTCCAAGAACGCCGACAGCCTCATCTTTTTATTTCTAACCGAGAAGCCAAATACCAATTTTCATAGCTGTAGCTTTAAAAACGCTGTAGTAGTTTTTTAATAATGATGTATTTTCAAAAGTCTTTGACCCACTATTTTACCCCTTAGTGACTGAATCTCCAAAAACACTGAAATGTGTTCTTTTTTTATATCTAGCAGAGAAGTCAAATTCAAATTTTAATAGAGTTAGCTTTAGAAACGCTGTCATAAAGAAGTATTTTAATGAAACCTTTCATCTCCTATTTCAGCCACCTAAGGGTTGAACTTACAAATACGTGGAAACACATGTTTTCTTATTTCTAACCGAAAAGTCAAACATCTCATACAAGCAGCTTTGAGAATACTTTAGTAGTTCTTTAATACTGTTTTATTTTCAGAAATAACTTTCACCCACTACTTCTCCCCCATAAGGGTAAATTTTAAAAAATACTGCAACACACATTTAATTATTTCCGATCGAGGAAACGGTTGCCAATTTTCGTAGGTCTAGCTTCAAAATTGTCTTAATAGTGTCATATTAAAAACAAACTATCATCCTCTGTTCACCTACTTACGGGTAGAATTTCGAAGAATACCTTCTTAAACGACGCCTGCAGTACGAGATTAACAACCTCTGCAGATTTCAAGTTTCTCTGTTATGTGGTTTGGGCGGGGCGATGATCAGTTAGTGAGTGAGTCAGTTAGTCGTGACATTGCCTTTCAGGTATAGATATTAACCACTTGGACAGAAAATACAGATTTATTCGAACAAACAACCTGCCCAAGTAAATGAATTCGTAATTCATCCCAGCAATGAATTGTTGATAAAACTCAAATCCAATAAAATTTAAATGGATTTAGTAGAATAACAGAACAGCCACAAACGAGGTGAAACAATCCACTTCCAACACATGTTGAGTTTAAAAAGTGAAATATTAAAACGATACCAAATCCATTGAAATGACAATCAATTATTTACCCAGGACTCAATTACAGTTTGAAGAAATTAAAGAAAAATATGATTATAAACACCATTAAAAATCCAATCGGTAAAGAAAGTTAACCAAAATCCGAACTTACATAAAATAAAATGAACAGGACGATTGAAACTTCCCTTGTGTTTTAGCCGTTCCATTCTCCCGCAACCTGTAGGTTCGAATTCAATCATCAGTCCACCTCAGCATATACAGATACAAGGAAACGCCACAGACTAACTTGAAACAGCTCAGCGTTAGACGTGGGCAACACGTTTCTTATTCCTTTAACTAAGATATGCTACTTCCATTGTCCACGTCCAACCATACGCACCATTAATCGCAATGTTCGAAGCCATCTAGATAACCTACTGTCCGATTCATCGCACACTAAGGAAACGAAATCTATAAAGTATAGAGCAACATACTACCTTGCAGGCAGACAGCTTAACGAGCGCACTTCACAGTCCGACGATGCACTGTTCACGGATAGGTGGCGAAAAACGACGATTTAGCCACAAACAGATTACAATGCCTGTTCTGGAGAGAACGCTCACTAGCACCGTTAGCCACACAACATACCTGTACGTCCAATATCCTCAGTGTGTCTGACGTAGCATGAGCATTGACACTCTAAAGGGTGGTCCATTGACCGTGACCGGGCCAAATATCTCACGAAATAATCATCAAACGAAAAAACTACAAAGAACGAAACTTGTCTAACTTGAAGGGGGAAACCAGATGGCGCTATGGTTGGCCCTCTAGATGGCGCTGCCATAGAACAAACGGATATCAACTGCGTTTTTTTTAAATAGGAACTCCCATTTTTATTACATATTCGTGTAGTACGTAAAGAAATATGAATGTTTCAGCTGGACCACGTTTTTCGCTTTGTGGTAGATGGCGCTGCAATAGTCACAAACATATAGTTCACAATTTTAGACGAACAGTTGGTAACAGGTAGGTTTTTTAAATTAAAATACAGAACGTAGGTACGATTGAACATTTTATTTCGGTTGTTCCAATGTGATACATGTACCTTTGTGAACTTATCACTTCTGGGAACGCATGCTATTATAGCGTGATTACCTGTAAATACCACATTAATGCAATAAATGCTCAAAATGATGTCCGTCAACCTCAATGCATTTGGCAACACGGGTAACGACATTCCTCTCTACTTCCGTAATGTTCGCACATGCATTGACAATGCGCTCACACATGTTGTCAGGCGTTGTCGGTGGATCACGATAGCAAATATCCCTCAACTTTCCCCACAGAAAGAAATCCGGGGACATCAGATCCGGTGTACGTGCGGGCCATGGTATGGTGCTTCGACGACCAATCCACCTATTATGAAATATGCTATTCAATACCGC
Organism: Schistocerca americana; assembly: GCF_021461395.2. Classification (NCBI taxonomy): domain Eukaryota; kingdom Metazoa; phylum Arthropoda; class Insecta; order Orthoptera; family Acrididae; genus Schistocerca; species Schistocerca americana. The sequence goes on along the minus strand of NC_060124.1, from coordinate 91,868,724 downwards.
TTCAACCGTACGCGAGCTATGTACCGGACATCCATCATGTTGGAAGTTGATCGCCATTCTGTCATGCTGTGAAACATCTTGTAGTAACATCGGTAGAACATTACGTAGGAAATCAGCATACAGTGCACCATTTAGATTGCCATCGATAAAATAGGGGCTGATTGTCCTTCCTCCCATAATGCCGCACCATACATTAACACGCCAAGGTCGCTGATGTTCCACTTGTCGCAGCCATCGTGGATTTTCCGTTGCCCAGTAGTGCATATTATGCCGGTTTACGTTACGGCTGTTGGTGAATGACTCTTCGTCGCTAAATAGGACGCGTGCAGAAAATCTGTCATCGTCCCGTAAGTTCTCTTGTGCCCAGTGGCAGAACTGTACACGACGTTCGAAGTCGTCGCCATGCGATTCCTGGTGCATAGAAATATGGTACGGGTGCAATCGATGTTGATGTAGCATTCTCAACACCGACGTATTTGAGATTCCCGATTCTCGTGCAGTTTGTCTGCTACTGATGTGCGGATTAGCCGCGACAGCTGCTAAAACACCTACTTGGGCATCATCATTTGTTGCAGGTCGTGGTTGACGTTTCACACGTGGCTGAACACTTCCTGTTTCTTTAAATAACGTAACTATCTGGCGAACGGTCCGGACACTTGGATGATGTCGTCCAGGATACCGAGCAGCATACATAGTTCACGCCGGTTGGGCATTTCGATCACAATAGCCATACATTAACACGATGTCGACCTTTTGCGCAATTGGTAAACCGTCCATTTTAACACGGGTAATGTATCACGAAGCAAATACCGTCCGCACTGGCGGAATTTTGCGTGATACCACGTACTTATACGTTTGCGACTATTACAGCGCCATCTATGGCAAAGCGAAAAACGTGGTTCAACTAAAACATTAATATTTCTTTACGTACTACACGAATATGTAATAAAAAATGGGGGTTCCTATTTTAAAAAACGCAGTTGATATCCGTTTGACCTATGGCAGCGCCATCTAGCGGACCAACTATAGCGCCATCTTGTTTCCCCCTTCAAGCTAGACGAGTTTCGTTCTTCGTAGTTTTTTCGTTTGATGCTTATTTCGTGAGATATTTGACCCGGTCACTATCAATGGACCACCCTGTATAACAGATGCCGACGGCTTAAGTCTGCTCAGGCGAATCGGCGCACAACCACTGCGTTACCTAAGGCGACCACAGGCTCGACTCTCGGCTTGAAGTCAGCCTCCATCTTCGACCAGCACCGTCCGTCTGTTCGTCCCAACGACAGAGAACCTGCGCACAAACCAACCCAGAAGCGTAATATTGGAACCTGAAACGACAATACAAATGATTTTTACCTGGCAGGGATTCGAAACCGCCACCTTTCCCTATTTTCTTATAGTTACCAGTAGACATGATACATTTATTGTTTCTTCGCCAGTAGCGACATGTGCACATGTTCGGTTGCTGGTAACGCAACGAATTGTTCTGTGCTTCCTGGGACTCCAATTCCGCGCATATCGTCATTGTTGACCCCACACGAAGAGGTGTCAAGCGAGTAACTGCGTGTGAGATCGCTCTCTAAGTTTTTATATATTTTAGGTTTCAAATACATATTTAGACTGTTTTTGTGATAATAGTTACTATATAAGTGACTTATTAGTGGTTTCTTCATTCACCTCTGCCTTTCTTGTGTTGTGACCTGATATTTTTGAGTGTTTCGTATCGAGCAACTTAACCTCTTACCTGTGTTTCATTCCGCGCTGACCAGTTGCAGCTGTAGTGGCGCATCGAAAGCTAAGTACTAATTAATTGTTTGTGTATAGTGGTTTATTTAGGACCTTTAGTAGTCTTCAACCGGTTTTCTTGGTGTTTTCTGGTGACATAATTTCAGAAGAACCTTTTGGGAACTGTTTTCAGTTTCGTTACTGCGTCATTAGACGTTTGATTCTCTTTCTGTATTAGTCTTTTGTTGTATTCTCATTTGTTGTTGATTAATACTGTTAATAATAGTAGTTACTTCCCTTGTAGAGTAAGTTTGTGATTATTGAAGTCAGGTTTTTAACATCTTCTTATTGTAGTAGCGGAACTTCGATAAAGTGGTTTTCTTGTTTCAATAAGTGTAAAATTTTACCATGAGTGAGAAGTGTGGGCTTTGTCGTAGGTTCGTGAGATGGATTGCGGTGTGAGACTTGTTCGAAGCGAGTGGGGAAGCGAGTGGGCATTCTGGTGAGATCCTCTCCTGGAACTGCAGGTTATGTAGCAAGAGTAAGTTGATAGAGGAGCAGGAGCGTAAAATCTGTGCCCTTCAGGTGCAGTTGAAAAACGCACAGGAGGAGCTAGATAGGATGAGGATGGAGAAGGGGGTTCGGGAATGGGAGCTGGCTGTTGGCAAGAGATCTGCTAGGAGAAGAAGATATTCAGATAGTTTTGCTATGGGTGTTTGCAATAGATATGACCAACTGTCAGAGTCTAGAGGAGATGAATCTCTAGTACCTGTAGATGTAGGAAGTATACAGCAGACCTCAGCAGTTACGGTGGCTAGGACAGTTACAAAGTCGAAGAGGAAGAAGAAGGTTCTGCTGTTAGGTAGTTCTCATGGCAGAGGTGTAGGCCAGCAGTTGCAGGAAGTGTTGGGGAGTGAGTACCAGGTCACCAGCATTGTGAAGCCTAATTCAGGATCAGGATTGGCTCAGGTGACTGTTAACATGGGGGGGCGGGGGTTATGTAGGGATTTTACTAAAGAGGATCAGATAGTGATTGTGGGTGGGGCTGGTAATAGTATTGATAGGGATGGGGAGTATGACATAGATGGTGACCTGGAAAAGATAGCCACTCAGACTGGCAACACGAATGTACATTTCGTGGAACTGTTTCAGCGTCACGATCGGCCTCATCTTAATACAGCCGTCAGGCGTAATAACATGAAACTTGACGGTGCGCTGATGACAGAAAGCATGGGTCACATTTCAGTGGTGTCGGTGGAGTCTATCAGCAGGACGGGGTTCACTAGACATGGCCTGCACCTCAACAGGTATGGGAAGGGGAGGTTGGCAAAGCTTATAGGTGACAGCATAGGTGGGGGTGGTGGGATCACTCATGGGAAAATTCCTGCAGTAGTGGTTGTTAGAGCTGCACCTTTTTTAGATTGAAGTCAGCTGATAGGTATTCCTGCTTAAGGGAAGTCTCCCTAACAAAGGAACCGCTTTTGACAAAGGTATCAGAGTAATGAGGGAATTAGTATATTTCATCAAAATATACAAGATATTAGAGATAAAGTTTGTGAACTGCTTATACAGGGTGTTACAAAAAGGTACGGGCAAACTTTCAGGAAACATTCCTCACACACAAAGAAAGAAAATATGTTATGTGGACATGTGTTCGGAAACGCTTACTTTCCATGTTAGAGCTCATTTTATCACTTCTCTTCAAATCACATTAATCATGTAATGGAAACACACAGCAACAGAACGTACCAGTGTGACTTCAAACACTTTGTTACAGGAAATGTTCAAAATGTCCTCCGTTAGCGAGGATACGTGCATCCACCCTCCGTCGCATGGAATCCCTGATCGGCTGATGCAGCCCTGGAGAATGGCGTATTGTATCACAGCCGTCCACAATACGAGCACGAAGAGCACCGGGGTTGCGTAGGCGAGAGCTTTCAAATGCCCCCATATATGAAAGTCAAGAGGGTTGAGGTCAGAAGAGCGTGGAGGCCATGGAATTGGTCCGCCTCTACCAATCCGTCGGTCACCGAATCTGTTGTTGAGAAGCGTACGAACACTCCGACTGAAATGTGCAGGAGCTCCATCGTGCACGAACCACATGTTGTGTCGCACTTGCAAAGCACATGTTCTAGCAGCACGGGTAGAGTATCCCGTATGAAATCATGATAACGTGCTCCATTGAGCGTAGGTGGAAGAACATGGGCCCCAATCAAGACATCACCAACAATGCCTGCCCAAACGTTCACAGAAAATCTGTGTTGATGACGTGATTGCACAATTGCATGCGGATTCTCGTCAGCCCACACATGTCTATTGTGAAAATTTACAATTTGATCACGTTGGAATGAAGTCTCACCCGTAAAGAGAACTTTTGCACTGAAATGAGGATTGACACATTGTCGGATCAACCATTCGCAGAAGTGTACCCGTGGAGGCCAATCAGCTGCTGATAGTGCCTGCACACGCTGTACACGGTACGGAAACAACTGGTTCTCCCGTAGCACTCTCCATACAGTGACGTGGTCAACGTTACCTTGTACAGCAGCAACTTCTCTGACGCTGACATTAGGGTTATCGTCAACTGCACGAATAATTGCCTCGTCCATTGCAGGTGTCCTCGTCGTTCTAGGTCTTTCCTAGTCGCGAGTCGTAGGCTGGAATGTTCCGTGCTTCCTAAGACGCCGATAAATTGCTTCGAACGTCTTCCTGTCGGGACACCTTCCTTCTGGAAATCTGTCTCGATACAAACGTACCGTGCCACAGCTATTGCCCCGTGCTAATCCGTACATCAAATGGGCATCTGCCAACTCCGCATTTGTAAACATTGCACTGACTGTAAAACCACGTTCGTGATGAACACTAACCTGTTGATGCTACGTACTGATGTGCTCGATGCTAGTACTGTAGAGCAATGAGTCGCATGTCAACACAAGCACCGAAGTCAACATTACCTTCCTTCAATTGGGCCAACTGGCGGTGAATCGAGGAAGTACAGTACATACTGACGAAACTAAAATGAGCTCTAACATGGAAATTAAGCGTTTCCGGACACATGTCCACATAACATCTTTTCTTTATTTGTGTGTGAGGATTGTTTCCTGATAGTTTGGCCGTACCTTTTTGTAACACACTGTAGATGTTGACTCTGAAATTATTGGTATATCTGAACACTTCTTAAATAAGGAGATAATTCAGAGGCTTCCTTTATCAGGATACAGGATGATTGGCAGCTTTTCTAGGAGCTCTTTGCGGTGTGGGGGAGTAGCCATGTACGAGTAAAACGGCATCCTATTTGAGTCAATTGAAGTTTCACTGTTGTTATTTATAGATCCCCAGACTCCGATTTCACAACATTTTTGTTAAAGCTAGAGGAGGTTCTTGGTTCACTTTATAGGAAATATAAAAAGTTAGTTATATGTGGTGACTACAACATTAATTGTGTAAGTGATTGTGCAAGGAAAACGATGCTGGTAGACCTCCTTAATTCATATAATCTTATGCAAACCGTATTCTTTCCAACGAGAGTGCAAGGGAACAGTAGAAAAACCATAGACAACATTTTTGTTCATTCCTCATTACTAGAAGGGCATTCTGTTAGCAAAAAGGTGAATGGCCTTTCAGATCATGATGCACAAATTTTAACTCTAAAAGATTTTTGTGCTGTAACACATGTTAAATATAGTTATCAACTGTTTAGGAAAGCTGATCCAGTTGCTGTAGAGACCTTTGTAAACCTTATCAAGGAACAAGAGTGGCAAGATGTTTATAGTGCTGAGACAGTAGATGATATATATAATGCTTTTCTCAAGACTTTTCTCGTGCTCTTTGAAAGTTTCTTTCCGTTAGAACGTTCAAAACAGGGTACTAGCACAAACAGGCAGCTTGGGTGGCTGACTAGAGGTATAAGAATATCTTGTAGAACAAAGTGGCAGTTATATCAAAACGTTAGAAACACTCAAAATCTAAATGTAGCAGGCCATTACAAACTGTATTGTAAGGTGCTTAAAAATGTTATTATGAAGGCAAAAAGTATGTGGTATGCAGAATGAATAGCTAAGTCTCAGGATAAAATTAAAACCATATGGTCAGTCATAAAGAAAGTGGCTGGTCTGCAGAGACAGGTCGAGGATATAGAACCAGTGCGTAGTGGGAATGTCCGTGTTACTGATAAGTCGCATATATGTACAGTGTTTAATAATCTCTTTCTGAATGTAGCAGGTGAACTAAATAGAAACCTAGTCCCAACAGGGAATCATATAGCGCTCTTAGAAAAAAGTGTTCCGAGACTGTTACCTGAAATGCTCCTCCATGATACTGACAAGAGGGAAATTGAGTTAATAATTAAATCACTAAAGACCAAGAACTCCATGGATATGACGGGGTATCTAGCAGAATACTGACGTATTGTTCTATGTATGTTATCCCAGTACTCAGCCATATCTGTAACTTTTCCTTTAGGAGTGGTCAGTTTCCTGACCGATTAAAGTACTCGGTAGTGAAGCCACTTTATAAAAAGGGAGACAGGGATAATGTTGACAATTTTAGACCTATTTCTATGCCATCGGTGTTTGCTAAAGTTATCGAGAAGGTTGTATATACAAGGTTACTGGACCATTTAAATTCACATAATTTGCTGTCAAATGTTCAGTTTGGTATTAGAAATGGTTTAACAACTGAAAATGCAATATTCTCTTTTCTCTGTGGGGTTTTGGACGGATTAAATAAAAGGTTGTGAACGCTAGGTGTTTTCTTTGATTTAACGAAGGCTTTTGACTGTGTTGACCACAAAATATCACTGTAGAAGTTGGACCATTATGGAGTAAGGGGAGTAGCTTACAATTGGTTCGCCTCTTACTTTAAGAACAGAAAGCAGAAGGTAATTCTCCGCAATATTGAGAGTGGTAGCGATGTTCAGTCCCAATGGGGCACTGTTAAGTGGGGCATTCCCCAAGGCTCGGTGCTAGGGCCACTGCTGTTTCTTATTTATATAAATGATATGTCTTCTAGTATTACAGGTGATTCAAAAATGTTTCTGTTTGCTGATGACACCAGCTTGGTAGTGAAGGATCTTGTGTGTAATATTGAAACAGTATCAAATAATGTAGTTCATGAAATAAGTTCATGGCTCGTGGAAAATAATTTGATGCTAAATCAAAGTAAGACTCGGTTTTTACAGGTTCTAACTCACAATTCAATAAGAACCGACATTTTGATCAGACAGAATGGGCATATTATAAGCGAGACGGAACAGTTCAAGTTCGTAGGCCTTCGGATAGATAGCAAGCTGTTGTGGAAAGCCCATGTCCAGGATCTTGTTCAGAAACTAAATGCTGATTTATTTACCATTAGAACAGTATCTGAAATGAGTGACAGTTCAACACGAAAAGTAGTCTACTTCGCATATTTTCATACCCTTATGTCGTATGGTATTATTTTTTGGGTTAATTCTTCTGATTCAAAAAGGGTATTTTTGGCTCAAAAACTGGCTATTCGAGCTATATGTGGTGTAAGTTCGAGAACCTCTTGTCGACCCCTATTCAATAGCCCGGGAATTCTGACATTGCCCTCACAGTATATATTTTCTTTAATGTCGTTTGTTGTTAGCAATATTAGCCTATTCCCAAGAGTTAGCAGCTTTCACTCAGTTAATACTAGGCAGAAATCAAATCTGCATGTGGGATGCAGTTCCTTGACTCTTGTGCAGAAAGGAGTGCAGTATTCTGATGCATCCATTTTCAATAAGCTACCACAAGAACTCAAAAATCTTAGCAGTAGCCCAAACTCTTTTAAGTCTAAACTGAAGAGTTTCCTCATGGCTCACTCCTTCTATTCTGTCGAGGAGCTCCTAGAAGAGCTAAAAAATTAAGCAAATTCCAGTGTTACATTGTTGATTTTCTTATTTAAACTTACGACTTGTCGCCTTTTTATATTTCATTTTATCTGTTTCTACTATCGTGTTATAATTTCATGTATTGACTCGTTCAATGACCATGGAGACTTCTCCTTAATTTGGTCCCACTAAACAATAAATAAATAAACCGAATTCTCTTTCACCAGTAGTTATTATGGTGCCATTCATAGAGACCTGGAGGGGTTCGAATCGTGAGGAAACAACTAAATGATGGGGCAAATTCAAATGGCTCTAAGCACTATGGGACTTAACATCTCAGGTCATCAGTCTCCTAGACGTAGAACTACTTAAACCTCACTAACCTAAGGACATTACATACATCCATGCCCGAGGCAGGATTCGAACTTGCGACCGCAGCAGCAGCGCAGTTCCAGACTGAGGCGCCTAGAACCGCTCGGCCACAGCGGCCGGCAATGATGGAACAACTCAAAGGGTTGAAATCCAGAGAAAAATCGTAATAAGAACTCGAATCACAGTGTACTGCCAATATTTTCAAAATCTCAAGGCCACTTAAAATAAAAAAATGAAGTTCCTATGACCTTACACGACAACTGGTTCGTGAACGGAAACAGCATTACTAGCACAAGAAAGCTTACTACAGACAGAATTTCTGCAAGTAGCGTCTTCCCTCTCTGACAGACAAAACTAATCCAACTCTGTTCCAGTCAGTAGCGAATGGACATGTTTAAAGTTGATTTGGGGCCACGGCACAGTCCAGCATTCTTTATTTGGTGACGAGGGTATGTTTGTGGCTGTTAAAAACTGGTACCCCCAAGCAAGAATCAAAGTGTTGACCTCCACTTGAGCTATTCTCGTAAATAACCTATTTGTGATCTAGCAGTCAACGTCGTGCAGTGCGAACGCAAAACCATGATACTAAACCCATCCTTTTCCTCACTCTTATGAGCCTTATTCTGTCTTTCTGCTAAGAGTATCAGTCCAACAGAAGGTCAGAGACAGTTTCGTTCATTTTCTAACCAGCTATCTATAGAAATGCCTTGCATAAACAGGTTCATGAAAGGGTTGATGGGTGACTGTCATGGTAAAACCAATTTCAGCGCCATTAGCCAGCTGTTGCTCGATTCCGACCGGCGTCCAACCAAGTGATCGCGACGTATTGAGCACAGCGCCTACGATCTTCAACGGACTTACCTGTGCTCGAATTTCCGAGTATAACATTATGCAACGTTCTATGTGATATCATACTATGTTTCAGCATGCTCCTTGGCGATTTCGTATGGCATGTTGCTATAAGTGTATTAACTATGGTCTTATTTTGTTCAAGTTTGTAGTATAGCTCGTGCCATGACAACTTGAATGTTTCTCATTTTTGACGTTATCAGAAGCGTCATTTATGAATTAGAAAACAGACACTAAAATGGAGTAAACTAACATTTGAGATATTGTGTTGTGGTGTCGCAACTAGTGCGCGATCGCCATTTGTCTATTAAAATCTTTACTTCAGAATGCATGTGGGCTGCAATGTAGGCCGGTAGAGTATTATACGGTCAGTAACGGACGAGTTGTGTCCTGCAGACTGACGTCACGACCATCTGTTGCAGCTGCTCGTGTGAATGCAGTGGAGTAGCGCTGGCAGGCCACTTACGTTATACGAAACTAAAAATGTTAATAACTAATAAAGGAATAACCTGAGCAACGTCATATTTGATATACAACTTTCTGTTGTGAAAACAAACAATATGTCAAAGTCTGAGATCAAAAATAGTTGTATTTTGGAAGTTAGTAAAATTCCATAAAGAAACGTAATTTTCCGACAGTCAAGAATTTAAATAAATACAGTGATGTAATAGTTCACCTTCAGTGACTATGTACGATGATCTGATAACACCTTCAGTGTTCATATATAAATTTGGAAAGTTTTTAGTTTCAGAAAACCTCTGTAACTTTTCTATAATAATAATTTCAAGAATTCTAAGTAAATATGTGTATTGTGTGTTAGGGTGCATGTGAATGAGAATGCGTGCTTGAGAGTATGTGGGACGTTCGGCATTATTAAAAATCATTCATGTAATTCTATACAGGAACTGGCAAGTGTTCCAACTCTGTAACGTGGGAACGAATCCACTAGTGGTTCCCCTACTACTGAATGTCGGATGTCCAAGTATGTATGCTTACGTATAAGACAGCCAGAACATTCGCGACTACATAATAACTTTCCAGATGTAAAGCTTATAGTTCATTTTGTTTTGTTTATTTAATTAGAGAGTTTTGTGTTGCTTAATTTGGTGACGTCAATGAGCCTAAATAAGTGGTTGGTGCGTGCTAGATTTTGGCGCGAGCCGCGCCCTAGAAGTGAGTTCTTATTGGTCGTAAGTGCTGACAGCCAATGAGAAGAGAGACGGTTGGCCGCCTAGCGAGGAGATGAGTTTTGAGTGTGGGAGAGTGAGAAGAGAGTCGCGAGCTAGCTTTGATTGGAGACGGTTATGCTGGATGTGACTTTTCGCATTTTGTGTAAGATGAAGTCTTGGGATGACTTCCGCGTTATGGTCCAGTGTTAATGATATCTGGTAGTGACCAGAAACTGTTTATGAAAACTTTAGAGTGTTGTGATAATTCGTTCCGACGAAAATCGCGAGTGAACTTTGAATTATATAGCGTGGCGGTACTGAGTATATTCTTACTGAGTATTTTATGGCGAGCATAAACTTTTACTAAAGACAACCACTGAATATCGTGTGCAGAAGTAATTGGCCGATCATTGACTGTGTTACAAGTAATTGGTTTCGGAATTTGGGAAGGTAAAAGTTCTGGCTGTTTTAGGTATGCTGATAACTGTGAGCAGAAACTTTAGTAATTTTCGTAAATGTGGGCTGATGATCTTGCTTAACGGCAACAAGGATCTATTGAAGGTTTAAATTTGAACTTCATGTTTAAAGTACGAGTGACATCCCCTTTCCGAATCATTTCTTTAAAGTACATAGAAAATTTTCAGCAAATTTTACTTATAGCAGCCTCCGGCGTGTAGCTATGAGGTTACAGTTTCCTCAACACTGCTTTTCTGTGATCTCGTAAGTAGCTGCAGTCAGGAGTTTACGTGCGGAGATCTACCGCTGTAAAGAGGTAGGTGAACACAAATTATAAAAGAAATTGCATTGCAGCACCAACGTATAATCCGTCGCAATTGGTGCATTGCACGCACGCACGTAAAAATCCGTCGCAGTGTCTTGCTTGTGTTTAATAAAGAGGTGGAAGCAATGGAGGCAATTCGAGACAACTGTACCCTGTATGGAGTGAATGTTATCGAGATAATCATGTCACATTGTTTCATGTATGATGGTTTTGGGTTCAATGCATCTGATAAATGGCAAGTGTGAAGACCAACTAAACTTCATGTGACATTTGTCATTTTTGTTATACCGCGTTTGACTCGGCGGTCTGCGCCCCTGCTGACTCAGCGCTGCTCGGTGTGAGCCGTGGGCGCCCAGCTGCATCCTTCTCCTCGCCGGCATGGCTGAGATCGTGGTGACGAACAAGCGCCCGCTATCCGGCGTCCATATCTGCGCCATCACCTCGGAAGTGGTGGCTAAATGGCTCTGAGCACTATGGGACTTAACATCTATGGTCATGAGTCCCGTAGAACTTAGAACTACTTAAGCCTAACTAACCTAAGGACAGCACACAACACCCAGCCATCACGAGGCAGAGAAAATCCCTGACCCCGCCGGGAATCGAACCCGGGAACCCGGGCGTGGGAAGCGCGAACGCTACCGCACGACCACGAGATGCGGGCGCCTCGGAAGTCTCCAGCATGTTTCGGGAGTCGAGACGATTGCCCACGGTAGCGAGCCAAGGAGTGGCCTGCCGCTGGCTGGCTGCGGTCCCCGCATCGGCCTCAGAGGGTCGTGCCAACGACCCGCTGTGGACTGGGACGCTGTCGCCCCATCGGCTGCCGTGTGTCGCCGGTAGTGTATCACGCCCCGCCGTCCAGGAGAGCTGCCACACTTGAATGAATCTCGTTAGAAAACACCACCTATTTATACTCGGCTGCGCGCCTCTGTTTTGCTAAGCGCTGCTTCGCGTCACATACTCACCACATCCGGTTGCGCCAGTGGCTTCCTTCTGCCTGTGACTTGTGCCATGGAAACTGCTGTGTGCGCCCTCTCCGGCAGTTCTACGCCCCCGTGGCCTCTATTTGCCTTTGCAACTGCTGGCATGCGCAACTTACTGCAATCCGGCCCGCACCTGGCTGTAACTTGTGCTCCGAATATCGCACAAAACTAACTTTCCCTATCCTAAACTGTGGAGCCGCTACAGTTGGTTGCATTCAGCAGCGGCCCAGTTTCGTTACTATAAGCAGCACATTCCACTTAATGACCGCAAAGATTAGAGATAGTTCTGAAATATAACAGTAAAACCTGCACGTTTGGCTAGCATCTGCATTTATATTTAAGCATGCATTTCCCGCCGTGTTTACGTGTTTTTGTCGACCACCTGTATTTCTAACAGGCCAGAAAGTGAGCAAAAGAAGCTGATGGATGAACATGAAAATCTGTTATCTTTTCCATTGTTCTGTACACTGGGCTGACAAAATTTATGGAATACCTCCTAACATCGCGTTGGACCTCAATTCGTCCGGTGTAGCTCAGCGACTCGACGTGGTATGGACTCAACAAGTCGTTGGAAGTCCCCTGCAGAAAAATCGAACCATGCTGCCCCTATAGCCGTCCACAAGTGCGAAAATGTTGCCAGTATAAGATTTTGTGCAAAAACTGACATCTCGATTATGTCCAACAAACGCTCGACGGGATACAGGTCGGGCGATCTAGGTGTTCAAATCATTCCAAATTGTCCAGAATGTTCTCCAAACCAACTGTGAACAACTGTGGCCCAGTGGCAGGGCGCATTGTCATCCACAAAAATTCTACCATTACTTGGGAACAAATGGAGGCCAAGTAGCGAACATAACCATTTGCAGTCAATGATCGGTTCAGCTGGACCATTCCATGTAAACACAGCCCACACCATTATGGAGCCACCACTAGCAGGCACAGTGCCTGTTGACAACTTAGGTCCAAGCCTTCGTGGGGGTCTGCGCTTCGTTCGAACTTTACCATTAGCACTTACCAACTGAAAATGGCTGTCTCGTAAACTGACATATGGCCAGGAGAGCGGTGTGCTGACCACACGCCTTTTCAGCTTATTTATTTATTTAATCGTGTCCAAGCCATAGACAACCCACATACAAAATGGGGAGTCACATTACAATATAAAGACAAACATAGTATATATATCATATCACGTCGCGCCAAAATTCAGCGCATTTAACTGCCACTGCCGTAGCGTTTGCCAGATCTTCTTTCCTGCACACTTCCCCCATGTTGCTGCATTCCAGGAGGTGGTCCATTGTTTGGGTCTGTCCGCACTGGCACGTGTCCGTCCCGTCTCGGTATCCCCATTTACACGTGTTTACGTTGCATCTGCCCACCTCAGGTCGTAGGCCGTTGAGGGTTCTCCGTAATGGCCATTTTAGTTCATTTCCAGAGGCCAATTGTTCGTTGGGTGAGATTAGAGGTGCCTGGTCTCCCGTAGGCAGTGTTGCTTTCCATTTTGACAATCTGGCCTTTTGTTTTGAGGTTTCGATCGATTGAACTGAGGTGAGGAAACTCCGTCTTGATTTTAGACGTGTGTGTGGAGGGGTTTGTCCGAAGAGAGGATGGCGCTGGTCGCGCAGCTGCTTGAGGCGCTCTGCTTCGCTTGCTATAGCTCGTCTGATGTTGGGTGGAGCTATGCCACTAAGCAAATAAAGTTGGCTAACCGTGGTGGGTCTTAGGCATCCCGTGATTACGCGACAGGCATCATTCAGCAGAGGATCCACTCGTTTCGCATGCGCTGATCTTTCCCAATCTGGGGCAGCGTATTCAGCAACCGAGTAGCAGAGTGCAAGTGCCGACGTACGTAAAGTATGTGGGTCGGCACCCCATTTTGTGGAGATGAGCTTACTCAGAAGGTTGTTTCTTGTTGATAGTTTGCCCCTGACCTTGTCTACATGATGTCTGTAAGTAAGTGTGCGATCAAGGGTGACGCCTAAATAACAAGGAGTGCTGCTGAACGCAATCCGTTGGTTGTTCCACGTGATGTTTAGGGTATGTTTGGCGTCTCGGTTTCGAAGATGGAATAGGCAGGATAATGTTTTTGCTGCGTTCGGGCGTAGGCAGTTGGCTTCGCAGTATGGCGTTAGACCGTTGAGGGCATTCGTAAGGCTAATTTCTATGTCGTTAAAGTTCCGACCCTGCACGGCTATTGCAAGATCATCCGCGTAAGCAGAGCTCCTAGTCCCTGGTGCAACTGGTTGATCATTCACATATATGTTGAAAAGAGTGGGTGCGAGGACACTGCCTTGGGGTAGTCCATTTTTCTGGATACGCCATCGGCTTCGCTTCCCTTCTAGGTTTACGATGAACCGTCTGTTGCTGAGAAGAGTTGATATAATTTGTATCAGCCCGAAATCATTAGTCATAGCGTATATTTTAGTGAGCAGCTGTTTGTGGTTTACAGTGTCGAATGCGGATGAGAGGTCGACAAGTACGGCTCCAGTAATTAGACGGTTCTCGTACCCATGCTCTATAAACTGGGTAAGATTAAAGACCTGTCCAGTGAAAGTTTTCCCAGGGTGAAACCCCGCCTGTTCCGGAATTATCTGATGATCAATATTAGGCACAAGTCGATTCAGCAACATGCGCTCGAACACCTTGTACAAGCAGCAAAGTAATGTTACCGGTCCGAAATTTTTTGGCTCGTCCAATGGTTTGCCGGGTTTTGGAATGGCTATGACCTGTAGCTGAGAATAACATAGCGGCTGCTCGATATCGTTAGGCCTTCATGGCCTGATTGTGCAGAGTTTTTAACTGATATCGTCTGACCAGGCCACCGTTCTCCAATCGTATAGTGTCCATCCGATATGGTCACGATCCCAGAGAGCCGATGCGGGCGATGTCACCCTGTTAGCAAAGGCACTCACGTCCGTCGTCTGCTGCTGTAGCCCATAAACGCCATAGTGATACGTTTGTCCTACGTCCCACATTGATTTCTGCGGTTATTTCACGCAGTGTTGCTTGTCTGTTAGGACTGACAATTCTACGCGAACGCTCCTGCTGTCGGTCGTCAAGTGAAGGCTATTGGCCACTGCGTTGTCCGTGGTGAGAGGTAATGGCTGAAATTTGGTATTCTCGGCACTTGGCGCTGTGGCTGTCAGAATATTGAGTTCTCTAACGATATCCAAAATGGACTATCCCATGCGACTAGCTCCAACTACTGACCCGTATTCAAAGTTAATTCCACGTGCAGCCATAGTCACGACGGAAATCTTTTCACGTGAATGACCTGAGTATACATGTGAGCTCCGCCCGTGAACTGACCTGTTATACGTTTTGTATGCGACACTACCGCCATCTGTACATGTGTATATCGCTATCCCGTAACTCATGTCGGTTCAGTGCATATTGCTTACTACTATTACTACTACTACTGCTACCATCCATCAAGTGTCAGGTTAACCACAAGATTCCTGGTCCCAACAGCATCCGTACCCCACTCCTAAAGCATCTTCCCTCTCTCGCCATATCCTACCTAGCAAGCGTTAATAACGCCTGCCTGAAGCTGACATACTTCCCTTCAGCGTGTAAAACTGCGAAGGTCATCACCCTCCCGAACCTAACAGGAACCTACTCCTTCCCGAAAGCTACAGGCCCATTTCCCTCTTAAGTGCCCTCGGTAAAATCCTATAATTAATAATCCTTTCACCCCTCTATAAATTTCTGATTGAAAACAATATCCATATGCCTGAACAGTTTGGATTTCGCGCTGAGTATAACACTATCCAACAATCCCTTCGCTTGGTAGAAAACATTCGTCAGGCCAGGGCAAGGAGAAAACGAACAGCAGCAGTATTCCTGGACATAGAGAAGGCATTCCACCGCATCTGGCACGATGGCCTAATTTACAAGCTAGATCAAGTAGGGTGCCCAGGACACGTAACCTGCACTCACTCCTTCCTTTCAAGAAGGAATGGAGACAAGTCCAGACCAGACACGCAGATTGCGGCAGGAGTCCCACGAGGCTCGGTTTTAGGTCCCCTCCTTTATACCGTAAACACGAATGTCGTTACTAAGTAGGTCGGTGGAGAGATTTCTCTCTATGCCGATTACATGCCATATACAAAAGAAGTCGCAGCGTCCCCCTTATACACCGCCACCTACAACACCTGGACAAGATTATGCTATGGTGTAATCGATGGACAATCGACATCAACCCCAGAAAATGCCAGGCGATCCATTTCACCCCCAAAATCAAGCTCCCTGATCGTCAACTCAACATTGATGGCAAAGAATTGATTTTGAGAAATTCAATAATTTACCTGGGCCTTGAAATAAATCGACGCAAACAAAGGCTGCACACTTTTTTATAAGTTTTATCCCCTCCTGAGAGGTGACAGGTTAACTGTTCATTGGAAGCTCCTCCTCTGGCGCCAGCTCATACTTCCGGTTGTCTTGTATGGCTCGGGAATGTGCTCTGGTCTCAGACACAGTACTAACACGACTGCAACGTCTCCAAAACAAAGTTTTCTGTGTCATCTCAGGAGCTGATAGATACGTCCCAGACACATGCATAAAAGACCTTTTATGCCTAACCATCATTTACACACTTATTCATCAGAACAAATTCATCAAATTTTATGAAACAACACAAACTTCGCCCCTTGTTTTGATTTAAAATTTAGGACACGAACTACCAGAAGCTTCTCTCAAACGCCGAAAATTAACTTTTACCGGCCACTTCAAGAACCAATAAACCGCACTCAAGACACCTAGCACTAGCTTACACGCTGAAGACACACACACAACCCTAATCCCTCATCTTCACCAAATTTCCTAGCGCATTCTGAAGACAGAAGTAGTAAACAACGTACATATCCATAGCCTTCGTCCTTACCACCACTACTAGCAATATACAGGGTGTACCAAAAAGAATCATCCGATTTGGCACGATCACATTCCTGAAACTAATAAACATACGCAATGAATTTTGTTTCTTAATGAAAGGGAAACTCAAAAAGATTTTTCCAAGCCTTTTCATAGATGTTCAAATGCCCCCTTGAGATGAACGGCACATGTCAATGCAGTACTCAAATTGTTCTCACACTGCAGCGAGCGTGTCTTGAGTTACAGCTTCCACAGCTGCTGTTACACGATGTCTCAGTTCATTCATTATCGCTGGTAATGGAGGCGTATAAGCAGAATCTTTTTGGCCGTGCGGTTAAAGGCGCTGCAGTCTGGAACCGCAAGACCGCTGCGGTCGCAGGTTCGAATCCTGCCTCGGGCATGGATGTTTGTGATGTCCTTAGGTTAGTTAGGTTTAACTAGTTCTAAGTTCTAGGGGACTAATGACCTCAGCAGTTGAGTCCCATAGTGCTCAGAGCCATTTTGAACCAGAATCTTTTATATACTCTCACTAGAGATAATCATATACAATCTGGTCTGGTGACCTTGGAGGCCAATAATGTAAGGCTGAATCATTTTGCCCAGTGCGACCAATCCATTGTTCAGTAATCCTTTGATTTAAAAATTCCAGAACTTCCAGATGCCAGTGTAGCGGTGCCCATCCTGTTGGCAAATGAAGTCGATCGAATCAGTCTCCAACAGTGGGAAAAGAAAATTCTCGGACATATCGACATATGTCCTTCCCGTAACACTGTTCTCGGCAAAGAAAAATGGACCATACACCTTTTCCCATGAAACTGCACAAAACACATTAAATCTTGGAGAGTCCCTCTCATGTTGTAGGACTTCATGTCACTAAACCTAAGAGTGGTAGAAAACTGTCATCCTCCATCTTACCAAAAAACGAAATTACAGTGTAAGGTGCTTATAATTTCGCACCTTACAAGTACTCATCTATATACTTCGCCGTGATTTACAACGGGAATTAGGTATCATTTGATACGTTGTACATCGTATATATGAATATTTAAAGAAGACTGACATTGTCACGTACACCTTGTAAATAGTTGTAAACAGTTATTGCACGAAAGGTGATGGAGTGCAAAACGGCGTAATGAATGATTGGCTATACTCCGTCCTTGTGACTGGGAGTTTGCGTTTCTCGTCTGTAGAACACAGAGAGGAGAAGACAGATTATACTAGCCACAGGACCGTCTTGTGCCTTCCTAGTGTTTGAATGAGTTTTTATATCTGTATTTTGTGGCTGGAGTTCTTCCGTCGTCGCAGACGTGTACTAGAACCATCACTCCGACCTATCGGACGCAGTACATACGGTGATATTGCTAATTGCTTCGGCTTGTTAGGCCTATAAAGCTAAACAGCTGTGATCACGTAAATTTTATTTCCACTGAGGTTGCACACCACTGTAGATCGTTTTTGAAAGTAGTGTCTTGCAGTAGCCGGCTGCTGTGGCCGAGCGGTTCTAGGCACTTGAGTCCGGAACCGCTCTGCTGCTACGGTCGAAGGTTCGAATCCTGCCTCGGGCATGGATGTGTGTGATGTACTTAGGTTAGTTAAATTTAAGTCTAGGGGACTGATGACCTCATATGTTAAGTCCCATAGTGCTCAGAGCCATTTGAACCATTTTTTGTCTTTTAGTGTTTGGTACGTATATGATGTCAGTCATCTCTCTTTTTTTATATTAGATCGCGTGGTCATAAAAAGGGGCAGGTTTGGGAAAATGATCAATCGTATTAGTTAGGAAATTCATTTGTATCCCTTTATATGTATTCGACATTGATATATATAAACATTTGTAACATAAATGAAACAATCTACAATAAATAAAACAGCATTTATCATTTGGTACTTACTAGTGCCCTTAATCATTCATTTATGTTTATGTTGTAAGTTATATGTTAAAGTGCAAGAAGAAGGAGATAAACACCATTAAAAGATCCTAAGATCTGTTTCACAGAGTGGTCAAACAGGGCGAAATCTTCATTTTCGCATTCGGTCTTCCCACTGCGCACATTCATTTTACATCCGCCTGGGGTAGCAACTTGGGTCAGAACTGCACACGTTGTCGTTTGCCATCTTCACGAAGAGCTTGCAGTAGCTGAATTTTGTATGGTTTCACGTGTGAACGTCGACGCAGCACACGCCAGTCGGATATCGGCCGGCCGGTGTGGCCGAGCGGTTCTCGGCCTTTCAGTCTGGAACCGCGCGACCGCTACGGTCGCAGGCTCGAATCCTGCCTCGGGCATGGATACGTGTGATGTCCTTAGGTTTAAGTAGTTCTCAGCTCTAGGGGACTGATGACCTCAGATGTTACGTCCCATAGTGCTCAGAGCCAGTTGAACCATTTTTTTCGGACATCGGAGGCATGTTGAGCTGACGAGCTTCGCGGCGAACGGATTTCTGCGGGCTCCTTGTGAAACTATGGCGGATGTGCTCGACGTCTGTGTCAGACACTCGGGGACGGCCCGGCAATTTGCCTTTACACAAACAAACTGTTTCTCGGAATCGTTCGTGCCATCTTCTAATGCTCTGTGCTGTTGGAGGATCCACATCGTACCTAGTACGAAAGTCAAACTGAACAGTTATTACTGACCCGCACTGAGCAAAACGCTTTCTGTTTTCCCGCCATCATATTTACTAGAACTGAAGTGGGCGCATACTGCTGCTACCTAGCGGGAACCATGTAAAACTGCAGAGTTTGTTCTTTTCAGCAGTCCGTTGTCCACGCGCATACCTCAGATAACATAAAACTCACGATTTTTAATCGGCTAACACGAATTCTTTAGAGATGAATGGAAAAACTGGTAGAAGCCGACCTCGGGGAAGATCAGTTTGGATTCCGTAGAAATATGGGAACACGTGAGGCAATACTGACCTTACGACTTATCTTAGAAGCTAGATTAAGGAAAGGCAAACCTACGTTTCTAGCATTTGTAGACTTGGAGAAAGCTTTTGACAATGTTGACTGGAATACTCTCTTTCAAATTCTGAAGGTGGCAGGGGTAAACTACAGGGAGCGAAAGGCTATTTACAATTTGTACAGAAACCAGATGGCAGTTATAAGAGTCGAGGGACATGAAAGGGAAGCAGTGGTTGGGAAGGGAGTAAAACAGGGTTGTAGCCTCTCCCCAATGTTCTTCAATCTGTATATTGAGCAAACAGTAAAGGAAACAAAAGAAAAATTCGGAGTAGGTATTAAAATCCATGGAGAAGAAATAAAAACTTTGAGGTTCGCCGATGATATTGTAATTCTGTCAGAGACAGCAAAGGATTTGGAAGAGCAGTTGAACGGAATGGACAGTGTCTTGAAGGGGCGATATAAGATGAACATCAACAAAAGCAAAACGAGGATAATGGAATGTACTCGAATTAAATCGGGTGATGCTGAGGGAATTAGATTACGAAATGAGACACTTAAAGTAGTAAAGGAGTTTTGCTATTTGGGGAGCAAAATAACTGATGGTGGTCGAAGTAGAGAGGATATAAAATGTAGGATGGCAATTGCAAGGAAAGCGTTTCTGAAGAACAGAAATTTGTTAACATCGAGTATAGATTTAAGTGTCAGGAAGTCGTTTCTGAAAGTATTTGTATGGAGTGTAGTCATGTATGGAAGTGAAACATGGACGATAAATAGTTTAGACAAGACGAGAATAGAAGCTTTTGAAATGTGGTGCTAAAGAAGAATGCTGAAGATTAGATGGATAGAACACATAACTAATGAGGGGGTATTGAATAGGATTGGGGAGAAGAGGAGTTTGTGGCACAACTTGACGAGAAGAAGGGATCGTTTGGTAGGACATGTTCTGAGGCATCAGGGGATCACCAATTTAGTATTGGAGGGCAGCGTGGAGAGTAAAAATCGTAGAGGGAGACCAAGAGATGAATACACTAAACAGACTCAGAAGGATGTAGGCTGCAGTACGTATTGGGAGATGAAGCAGCTTGCACAGGATAGAGTAGCATGTAGAGCAGCATCAAACCAGTCTCAGGACTGAAGACCACAACAACAACGATTCTTTTTGATACACCCAGCATGCGACCAACATTAGAGTCTCCGGGAATCAATGCTACACAATCACTGCGGCGCTCCCTGTTCATACTGGAGCTGCCGTGAAAACTCGCCGGCACTCCCGTGGTCTGACACAAATAGAGAGAGAGCTCTGGACGCTGCTCTGCGAGGCAGTGGCGCGGTCAAACAGGCGTGCCGCACACACGTCTGGCCCGGTCGGCCGCAGTAATCTGGCCCGGTGAGGAGAGCCTTTTAATCAGGGGGCCGAAAGCGCGTTCACCCGTTGCGCAGCCGGCGGTTCCCGGCTCTGCAGCAGACGCCGCCGCCGCGGATTTGCAGCGAGCAGCCGGGCCTTTTTATTCGGCCTCTCCCTTCTTTCCCCCCAACCCCTTTTTTTAACAGATTGAGAGTACAGCCGAGTGGAAAAGCCGTCAGCGCTCAACCTGCAATTTTTGCCGAATCAACCGCAAATCGCTCAGCACAACGTACGAGTGTAACCAAAGGCTTACCGAAGGCTTAATAATTATGTTCTGGTCGCGGAGCACCAAATTACGTGATCCCCGAGGGCCGTAAATTTAAACGGCTTCGTAACGTCACAGTCGTGTGCAGGGGCGCCTGTATTTAGCGTGGCTCTTTAATCTTCCACTTCGTGTTAGGTTTCACTGACGCGGGTATAATACCGCGCCGTATTAAATTTGCTTACGTCCGACTTATTCGCGACGCTTAACAGAGCTCGATGCTGTTAACGGCATTTCATCGACAAGCTGGCGGAAGCTGGTGGTACAAAGTACTTCGGCTACAAACAGAATGCCGGTGACACGGATTAAGTTGCAAAGTTGCACGTTCTTTAAAATGAAATAATAAACTTTACGATGACGTTAAATTAAGTCTGAACTGTGGAATGGATACAGAACTCGAATTGTCGTGTAGCTTGTTGAAAGTACAAGTGGTGCGCTTACTCTGTCTTAAGCCTAGTTTACACGACGACACTAGGTTGCAGGCAACTGCGGTACCGGCCACTGCGCATGCTGTAAGGGATCTATGATCCCACGGACATAGATGCTAGTAGCCGACACCCAGGTCGATAGCAGAGAGGAGTCGATTGTCGAGCGCTGCAGAAGGCAGTGAGACTAGTGTTGAGTGAGCTGTCAGACTGGGGAGACGTGCAAGAATGGTGGTCGAGTGAGTTGTAAACGGTAAAATTCACAGGAGTATGACAAATGAGCGCGTCCCCCTGATCGTCGTGGGGTGGACCCACATCGATACCGATTCGCGAGTGATATAAAACCAAAAGTGACAAGTGCCGAATTACGTGTTTCGCGTCAACCGCGTCGGCCAGCAACAATTGCAGTGCGGATTGTTGTGAATGTTAACTATCATCATTGCGTGTGACGAAGTACCTAAAATCAGCAACCAATTAAAGACCTAACCGCAATTACACGTGTAAGGCGAAGGTAGCAACTGCCTCAGAATTTGTGTGTTAGTAGAAAATACATATCAATTTGTGTATCGCAACCTTTATGGTTTTTAATAATTGACAAACTTTCAGTCATAACCGTCTCAGAACAGCCGCACTCGGTTGAAATACCCCCGAAACCTTTTATCCATTAAGCACACGGTCATGTAATTACAGTAATTAACTGTTTGGCGGCTTCGGTAAATTACACAAAACCCAATAGAGGAATTTAAACGGGGGTGTTTCAATGCGCACCTTGCGTTTGCGCAACTCGTCGGTGAAACTAAACGGATTCGGCGTGTTACAACTTTGGTGACATTAGTTGCATGAGCTTTGAGGTTATGTGTGTTCGTAGAGTGTATAAAAACTGAAATATGAAGTGGGGAACGGAGAATCAAGTTCGCTTTTTGGATCTCTATGCTTTGCGTAGGTGCTTGTGGGGTCTCAGTGATGCTGGTTACAAAAATAAGCAACATATTGCAGCTCCTGAGACCTCCACGTGCGATCAGAACTTAGATAGTTTGACAATATCTGAGTTCCAGGGCAAAATTTATTGAATTAGGAGCACATATACAACTGCATTAAGAAAAATATAAGCAAATGTAATTCTAGCTGTAGAAATGCTCTTGTCTTCAAGACTAAACTCCCATCGTTCGAGTTGGCTCACTTTTTTTTTTTTTTATAAGGAATATTGTTGACGGGAGGGAAGGCTACACAAATCAAGAAGCTACATTCTTTATTCAATATTCGTCTATTCAAAACGACGCAGCAGTGCTCCCCATTCGCAGATGTTTGAATTTTGAAATATTGCCACTGTACAAATCTATCTTCAAGAGAATAGTTTGCAAACCGTTCTCTTCTTAATGCGGTCTGCTCCGAATAATTACTGCTGTTAATGTTAATAATTATTACTCTTAATAAGTACTGGTGTTAATGAAAAAGCGTCATCACCAACTAAAACCGCATCTTATAGCATGCCGAGTGCATGCAATGTGATATGTAATTTCAGTTCTGGCGACAGTGCTTCATGCATTACAATATCTTTATTACTTATCGTATAATTAACTCTATTTAGAAGAAACGTTAACAGTTCTGGTCACATTGTGAGATAATTAAGAGAACTTCTTGGGTCTTCCATTCCAAATTATTTCAGCAAGGACGCTGAGCAACCAAGCTAACGTCCTTTCTCCATCCATTCACGAATCGAAACACGTTTCTTATTTTTATTTTTTTTTTCCTTATGCAGCGATTCAGCGCAACAAGCTTTAACTCCAGCACTGCTCGTACGACGCGTAGCTGCCAAAACTTCATTTCAGACACGACTCAGGAACCCCCAAAACGACGAAACTTAAGTATATACTGCTTTCGCCGTGTCTACAGTCAAATATGAAACCATTTACGTGCAACTCATTCCACGCAACGAGTGGCGCAACGCAATGACGTCGTGTAAAGTAGGCTTTATTGTTAGCAAAACTTTACGAAACAATTCGGCAATGCACCTCCCAATACTAATAAATAAATACAGTTGTAGGGAAGCAGCCTACTCACGATGTAGTAAATTCACATCAGTTTCCATTATGTGCCAGCCAGTCTGCTGTAACTAGCTCTGACGTCATAAATGTTGCGCAATACCTTAAAAATCAAGCAAATGAACTAAAACTTTTCTAGCATGTCAAAAATAATACTAAATTAATGTGTGTTAAATATCAGTTCGATAACTTCAGCCATTTCCGAGATTTGGACGTTTTTCTGGAAAAATCATTGGCGCAACAGAAAAGAGCTAGAGACTTCAAAATTTATATTTAGATTCATCTTTCATAATGATTTAATAAAAACAGTACTTTGGATTTCACATATTAAGATTTTAGTGGAAATTCATGATTTTCTGGTTTTCGTCTCAAAACTGAAGGAAGCAAGATAGATTAAGTAGGCTAGTAAATAAGGCTAGGATGTTTAGATTTAAATAGGTTGGAGGTCCGCTATGATTATGAAGATGTGTAAAGTTTCTTTTTAATACCTATAAAATTATAGCGATAGCGGATCTCAAAAGGGACAGTTCAGAGCTCATCTGCTGCGTGCAGGGTAATTAGATTAATTCTCTCGCCCAAAGTATTTAACTTAGCCACGTCAAAATTTTATTATCAATACTTACCTGCGTGCTGAATGCACGTTTAAATTAAGAGATTCTTCGGCCATCAGCCAAAGAAGCTATAAATTATTATGTAACTTGAAGTGGTGCGTTACTAGCCCAGCGGCTAGTCGGGAGAGCGGATTTGATCAGGCGATCCCTCAGCCGTCCGCACCGCGGCTTTATATATAAGAACACTGCGCGAGGAAGCAAGGCCCCAGTTCTCTCCAGACGCTGAATGACACGCCATCTGTGTCGGTAGTCGCGTCGCATCAGTGTATCTGCTACAAACAGCCTCGGGTGCCGTATAAAGTTACTAGAGATACGCGGAACCATGAGAACATTTCTTGTGAAGTGTTAATTTGGGAATGATTTTCATTATCTAGCTTCAGTTTGCGTATTGTCGTATTTTCACGTGCCGTCGCGGGACAGACATTCTACCAAATATTTAGCGTGGCGTTTGATGAAATATTTTCATCAAATTATGGCGAGCATTCTTTTTAACATTTGATTCGGGCATTTATAGCTGCATCAGCGCCTTAGACTCTGAACTGTTCTGTTAGTTAGGTTGTAGGGATACTTGTGGTTTTTATTAGTGAATTTCAGAATATACTCAACTATTTTGGAAAACCGTTTTTGATTAGAAATCCCGGACAATCTCCTAATTCCTCAGAGCTATAAGCTGCAGCTATAAGAACATTCTCAGGTAAAGTGGGCACTAGGATATCTATTTACTGGCTCCAAGTTTTATTAAATCACTTTCTGGGGGTCACGGAGTAAATAGAGAGCCAGTGTTGAGAACGGCAAAAGACAGCAATAACAACATTCTAAAAGCTAGAAACTGATTCTACATGCAAGCATATATCCAGCAATCAGATTAATTATTATTACACGCAAACTCATCCGCCGCCCCACATATGGTGCATCGGCCGGAAATGACTAAGTGAAAGTGATTTTTAACTATTCGGATTCGCGAGTGAAACGCGACACGCAGCTGAGTATAGAACAGTGAATGTGTTACGTGTGCTTGTGGACGACGCAATTGGATTAACAACGCATCTGGATTGACGGAGCTGGCACTGAGTCTAGCGGTGCTGCCGGCATCGCGAGAAGCAAGTCTCGCCGCACCGCAGTCGTCCCCTGGAGCAGCCGGCGCAGAGCCTGCTTTTGCGGGCCACGCACTCACACAACATCCGTCGGAGAGCTGTCTGCAGTTCAACGTGCCACGTCGCATCAGGAATCCTGGTACGCCGCGCCGGCAACGCCATACGTCGTGCAGAAGGAACTAAGTTAAGTGAAAAGCTGTTAAAAATTTTACTAACCTGCACTAAAAGACTGTTGGCGATGGAACCGCCAAAAGAAACTGAGTTTAATCTTAAATCAGAACCTATGTCTGTTGAGGGAACTGTAAATACAGACAACGGTTCGAGTGTAAATATGCATGAAAGTAGTAATGTTAAAGTGAAATATGAAGTATTGTCTCCTGACAGTAGTGTGCGAAGGGGCAATGATTCAATAATAGAGACCCCTGTAGTAAAGCGGAAAGTAGAAATTGTAAATTTATTGGATGATAGTTTCTCTGATGAATTAAAAATGAAACAGTCATCAGAGATGGTAGAGTTTAAGAAGGAGAAGTTAGAGATGACTAATCAATCAGAAGTTTCATTTAATTTTGATGATTCTGGTATTGGAGCTAGTTTTTTGTCACCTGAGTGTGATAAAAAGCCAGCTAGTGAGCAACCCAAAGGTGCTGGGGCGGTTGATCTAAATGTTATATTGCAAGCAATAGCTGCCAGTAATGCACAAATGACAGCTGAGTTAAAGTCTGAAATAAGTGAACAGGTCAAAAGCAGTAATGCTGAATTAAAGTTTGAAATAACTGAGGTCAAAAACAGTAATGCTGAATTAAAGTCTGAGATTGTGGCCAGCCAAACAAATTTTAATAAACGATTGGAGGTAATGGACGATACTTTCAAGGCTGGTTGCAATAAGTTGAAAGAGGATCTAGACAGTTTGAATTATAAAATTGATTGCAATCATGAGGATATTAAGAAAAAGGTTGCTCAGCAATTTTCTGAAATGTATAAGACAATAAAATCCGAAGTCGCTGAGGTTCGCAAAGACTTCCAAATGGAAGATGCGAAGCTGGAGCACAAGTTAACAGAAAAGATCGAGGCGGAATCTGAACTGTGCTCAGATAAATTTAAAGATGTTAATGTAAAAGTAAACGTATGTCAAGCAGAAGTAGAAGCAATCAAAACTGACACTACTCATATTGTACAAAGAGTAGATAATGTTGAAATGAAAGTAGAAAATATAAGTACTAACATTGCTAACATTGAGAGTAAAGTAGCTTCAGTAACTTCTGGTAACGGTAATGTACAACAAGTTGTAGCTGCAAACGCCGCTTTTATCGGGTGTCGGCAGTTCTTGCGGTTCGATCCAGATAAAAATATCCACCCGCTAGATTTCTGGAACGATTTTGAAGATGTGATTCCACCAACTTGGTCTGAGCGAGAGAAAATCTCATTTATTAGAAGCCATTTGGCAGGTGACGCCATGCGTTGGTCAGCTGATGTTATGTTGAAATGTAAAACATTAGCGGAATTTAAAACAGCTTTTATTAATGAATATTGGTCTAGCAATAAGCAAAATGAAGTGTTGAGAGAATTTTGGAGTGGAAAACGCTTCAATGCAGGCAAGGAATCAATTAAAGAGTTTGCTAGGTCATGGATTTCACGTTTGTCACATTTGGCGGAAAAGCTAAAACCAGAAATGATTATACTAGGTCTTGAAGCCAAACTGCCATGGTATTGGCAAGCGAGAATTATATCAGCCCCTAGAGACAATCTGGATCGTTTCATTGAGTATTTGGAACGTGTAGAACGTGTTGCTGCCAATGAGGAGCAAGCACGTAATAACAGAAATGCCAATAACAATAATAGTAGTAATTTTAGGAACGAGCAAAATGGCAATGTAAACATCAGAACAGTAGGTGTTCGTAATCCTAAGAGAGATAGGAATTGGGGAAATAATTATCAGAACCAACAATGGCGTCCAAGGGATAATAATTTTGTTCCAAACAGAAATATGCATGTAAACGACAGTACGGAAAGTAAGGCTATGCCAGCTAACTATAATGAAACTAAAGGAAACCGTAGTATGCCGAGGCAGGAAAACTAGTTCCCGTCTATGAGGACACTGGCGCTCACCAGGCGGTTACTTTTCCTAAGCCAGTAGTTAAGGGAATTGGTAAGACAGATCAGAATACTCAGACTGAACATGTGGAGGAAGAGTCGGTAGCACCTAAGGATACAACAGAAATATTAGATCACTCACAGTATTTGATAGATACCGTGTTAGAGACGCTTTCTAAGTGGGAAGAGAAAGAGAAGGCGCAGCAGTGTAACAGTAGGGATGAGCTACAAAATATTGAATTGTCAGGTGAAGAAGCAGAAGAAATTCATGCTTATATTTACGATGAGGATGATGTGCTCTTATCTAAAGTGCCTGTGCAGGATGTTGATAATGTACTAATAGATTTAGGACAGGAGATAAGTGAGAATGTAGAGGGTAGGCTGTTGGGGGTCGATGAACCTAGTAGCTGTGACCAGTTGTCACTTGAGAAGGAAACCGACGATAATGGTAAAAGTGGTTTAGCTGTAACTAGTATTATGCCCTGTCTGGAGGCGCAGAATCGCTCAGACTACAGTAATTTGGGTTATGTTCAGCAAACTAAATGTAATGAAGTCGTGCGGTGTTTCGATTTAAAATTAATAGACCGACTGGAAAAGGCAGCTGAAAATGTAATTCAGGAAACCCCTACACACTGTGACCTAAATGTAATGAAGACAGATGTCGATCACTTTAGTTGGAGACAAATCCAAAAGGAACTATTAGATGAATGTGAGGAACCACCTGTACAACCTAGAATAAGCCACCCTATAATAATAGTGAATATGTTGGGTATCAATGTACGTTGTCTCTTAGACAGTGGAAGTGAGGTGAGTGCAATATCTCAGTCCTTCTTTGATGCATTACCTGGTAAAGACAAGCTTACAGTAATGAGGGTGTCAGGACTAAGAATAATTGGTGCTACTGGCAAGGTGTCAAAAACGGTAAAGCAAGAAGCTTTACTACCCTTTAACATTAATGGTAATTTAATTGATCATACATGTTTAATTGTAAACAATCTCAGTATTGAGGTTTTAATTGGCATAGATTTCTTGTCAAAATATCAGAGTGTTGTTGACTTTGAAAGAAGCCAGTTAAAAATGGTCTTGCCAATAACCGGAGTAATTACAATCCCTTTTAGTGATAAACATGTAGTAACTGATGATGGAACTTGGGAGCTGCCTATACGAGTTCTGAAAAACAGGAGATATTGGAACGATGGTGTTAATCTTAGTACAAGTAAGCTAAACACAGAAGAAGAAGAAGCAATTATTTTGGACAAAATAGAAGCTAAATTGCAGGAAATCGGTAGGATTTCAGGCAATCAAAAGGAAGAACTGAGACAGGTTCTAAAAAGGCATCATAAAGTATTTTCAGATCGACCTGGCAGATTCATAGGTAGCCACTGAATGCTGTAGGGAGGAGGTTGTTCTGTAACCTCTACACAGTGTGGCAGCTGTGCAGTCCCAGCTGTGTGAGATCTTCTTTCCATTTCAGGTCTCACTCATTCTTCCTCTTTCCTATCCACTAAAATTTTCGACCTTTTCTTTCCAAATACTAAAATTTTCTGTTATGGTTATCTTTACAGCATTAAACTAATGAATGCTGTAGGGAGGAGGTTGTTCTTTAACCTCTACACAGTGTGGCAGCTGTGCAGTCCCAGCTGTGTGAGATCTTCTTTCCCTTTCAGGTCTCATTCATTCTTCATCTTTCCTATCTACAAAAATTTCGACCTCTTCTTTCATGCATTAAAATTTTCCGTTATGACTATCAAGCCATGAGTTATGTAACCATTCTATCTACCGATTAGTGAAGAAAAATACCTAATGTGACAAACCTAATAGTGACAAACAATAGAGAAGTATGACGTAATGAAGATACAAATGTATTTAAGTAACAATTATGTATAGTACCCTGGTAATATAGTAACTACAAAGTGTTGTTTTATTGGAAATGGTCCACCAACAGTAACTTAAAAAGATGTATGAATTCATGTACAAGCAGGATCTGAAGTGGTAGTGAAACCTAGTGTATGCTGTAGAGCTAACTAATTAATAATAAAAGAGATTGCTTAGTGTTATGAAATATATGCAGATAAGTTGTAAGTATAAACTCACCTGGTGTAGCAAGGAAAGGCAGTGTAATAGAATTGGGCAGTGTTTGTGGTTGAGACGTGAAGGACACGTCCCTGAAGTATTTATAAGGTTGGAGCTGGCCATTAATTTAGTGTAGTGTGTGACAGGATACACCTACACGTATTGAGGTTATGAGTTGGAGGCGTGAATGCGACCATAGGTACCCTTATGTTAGATGAGACAGAGCAGCTCATGGTGTCCTATAGGTTTAAGGAATTTAGCATTACG
Source organism: Schistocerca americana (assembly GCF_021461395.2). Taxonomy (NCBI): domain Eukaryota; kingdom Metazoa; phylum Arthropoda; class Insecta; order Orthoptera; family Acrididae; genus Schistocerca; species Schistocerca americana. Next base: position 91,838,977 of record NC_060124.1, on the reverse strand, counting down.
CTCGTCCATAATTATTTGATGCAGTTTAGTGGTAGGTCTGAGAGAGACTACCTGTGGTTTCAGCGTCCGATTGAGTGGAAATGGATTGCCACGTGAGCAAACTGATCAGCTGCAATACACTAAAGATATGAAATAAATGTGCTATCCTATGCTTTAAATATTAATAAAGTGAGTGTTAAATAAGTACATACACTAGCAAAATAAATAAATAACATACTGACAGACGTAAAACATTATTTTAGCTCCGCATAAATACACTTCAAAGTAAGTAAGTACGTAATTGCAGATGTGGAACTGACAACAGCAGAGGACCAATAAGTGGATTTAGTAGTCAACTAAACGTAGTGTGTTTTGAACACTCAAAACTGTACTATTACCAAAAGTTACTCACATGTACATGGAAGCTGAGAAAACAACCACTAATCATACTCATACTATCTCTAAGAATAAAGTAATCAAAGATGAGTCAGTTAAGTAAATAAGATGCAGATTTGTCAGGAATGTACCGAGCATTGGTTCAGTGTTCCGGCCCAGAAATAATAAATTCAGATTAAATATGATTCATGATTGTATGCCTTAGGAGCATAAATTTTCTCCAGTACGTGACTAACGGAGTTTTGAGCCATTTGTTTAACGATTTTATGACAATTAAGTAACCGTGAGAGAAAAATTAAAAAGGTTCTGTTAACTTTGTTCCAGCAAAATATTGGAAGATAAAATGTATATATCCCCATTTCACTGTGACCCACCCTTAGATATTAAGTGAACAGAGTCTGAGGCACTCTTTTTGTTTGTTCTACAGGACAAACCAGATAATGGCAGCCTGATAGCTGCGTGAAAGCGTGGAGTGACTTGGACACAACTCACAGTGACCCCTCCCCTTTCCCCCATGTAATTTAGAGTGAACGTGAAGGACACACACCATAGCAATTTCCCCTCCTCTACTCTTGTGAATGGAAGTGTAGGACGCCAGCCAAAGCAGCTACAACCACGTGTGTAAAAATTATGTATGAACTTTTCTTTCAGGTTTAGAAAAGACTGCTAAGAGATAATCATCTGTTTATGTGTCATGTTATTTTCTTTGAATTTGTGTATGTAAAAATGTATTTAATGTAGTTAAGATTTTCATAATTTTTCAATTTGTATGTGTTTGTTTGTCTAAGGCAATATGTATGCCAAAATATTTCGTTGACTTTGCTTAAAATTTTGAGTAATGACATTGTTTAAAAAGGCAGTGAATATGCCTACAATTTAAATAATTAATGTAGGTAATAAGTTTTCTTTAATGTTTCTACAGGTTTATATTTCAATTTTGATTTTTCATAGGGAGTTAAACTGTACTCTTGCTTCCCTTTTTGTAATTAAATTTTTTTTTCATTCATTAACATTCATAAACAAAAAAATTTAAGTAGAGGGTGATGTAGGGAAGCAGCCTACTCACGATGTAGTAAATTCACATCAGTTTCCATTATGTGCCAGCCAGTCTGCTGTAACTAGCTCTGACGTCATAAATGTTGCGCAATACCTTAAAAATCAAGCAAATGAGCTAAAACTTTTCTAGCATGTCAAAAATAATACTAAATTAATGTGTGTTAAATATCAGTTCGATAACTTCAGCCATTTCCGAGATTTGGACGTTTTTCTGGAAAAATCATTGGCGCAACAGAAAAGAGCTAGAGACTTCAAAATTTATATTTAGATTCATCTTTCATAATGATTTAATAAAAACAGTACTTTGGATTTCACATATTAAGATTTTAGTGGAAATTCATGATTTTCTGGTTTTCGTCTCAAAACTGAAGGAAGCAAGATAGATTAAGTAGGCTAGTAAATAAGGCTAGGATGTTTAGATTTAAATAGGTTGGAGGTCCGCTATGATTATGAAGATGTGTAAAGTTTCTTTTTAATACCTATAAAATTATAGCGATAGCGGATCTCAAAAGGGACAGTTCAGAGCTCATCTGCTGCGTGCAGGGTAATTAGATTAATTCTCTCGCCCAAAGTATTTAACTTAGCCACGTCAAAATTTTATTATCAATACTTACCTGCGTGCTGAATGCACGTTTAAATTAAGAGATTCTTCGGCCATCAGCCAAAGAAGCTATAAATTATTATGTAACTTGAAGTGGTGCGTTACTAGCCCAGCGGCTAGTCGGGAGAGCGGATTTGATCAGGCGATCCCTCAGCCGTCCGCACCGCGGCTTTATATATAAGAACACTGCGCGAGGAAGCAAGGCCCCAGTTCTCTCCAGACGCTGAATGACACGCCATCTGTGTCGGTAGTCGCGTCGCATCAGTGTATCTGCTACAAACAGCCTCGGGTGCCGTATAAAGTTACTAGAGATACGCGGAACCATGAGAACATTTCTTGTGAAGTGTTAATTTGGGAATGATTTTCATTATCTAGCTTCAGTTTGCGTATTGTCGTATTTTCACGTGCCGTCGCGGGACAGACATTCTACCAAATATTTAGCGTGGCGTTTGATGAAATATTTTCATCAAATTATGGCGAGCATTCTTTTTAACATTTGATTCGGGCATTTATAGCTGCATCAGCGCCTTAGACTCTGAACTGTTCTGTTAGTTAGGTTGTAGGGATACTTGTGGTTTTTATTAGTGAATTTCAGAATATACTCAACTATTTTGGAAAACCGTTTTTGATTAGAAATCCCGGACAATCTCCTAATTCCTCAGAGCTATAAGCTGCAGCTATAAGAACATTCTCAGGTAAAGTGGGCACTAGGATATCTATTTACTGGCTCCAAGTTTTATTAAATCACTTTCTGGGGGTCACGGAGTAAATAGAGAGCCAGTGTTGAGAACGGCAAAAGACAGCAATAACAACATTCTAAAAGCTAGAAACTGATTCTACATGCAAGCATATATCCAGCAATCAGATTAATTATTATTACACGCAAACTCATCCGCCGCCCCACATATGGTGCATCGGCCGGAAATGACTAAGTGAAAGTGATTTTTAACTATTCGGATTCGCGAGTGAAATGCGACACGCAGCTGAGTATAGAACAGTGAATGTGTTACGTGTGCATGTGGACGACGCAATTGGATTAACAACGCATCTGGATTGACGGAGCTGGCACTGAGTCTAGCGGTGCTGCCGGCATCGCGAGAAGCAAGTCTCGCCGCACCGCAGTCGTCCCCTGGAGCAGCCGGCGCAGAGCCTGCTTTTGCGGGCCACGCACTCACACAACATCCGTCGGAGAGCTGTCTGCAGTTCAACGTGCCACGTCGCATCAGGAATCCTGGTACGCCGCGCCGGCAACGCCATACGTCGTGCAGAAGGAACTAAGTTAAGTGAAAAGCTGTTAAAAATTTTACTAACCTGCACTAAAAGACTGTTGGCGATGGAACCGCCAAAAGAAACTGAGTTTAATCTTAAATCAGAACCTATGTCTGTTGAGGGAACTGTAAATACAGACAACGGTTCGAGTGTAAATATGCATGAAAGTAGTAATGTTAAAGTGAAATATGAAGTATTGTCTCCTGACAGTAGTGTGCGAAGGGGCAATGATTCAATAATAGAGACCCCTGTAGTAAAGCGGAAAGTAGAAATTGTAAATTTATTGGATGATAGTTTCTCTGATGAATTAAAAATGAAACAGTCATCAGAGATGGTAGAGTTTAAGAAGGAGAAGTTAGAGATGACTAATCAATCAGAAGTTTCATTTAATTTTGATGATTCTGGTATTGGAGCTAGTTTTTTGTCACCTGAGTGTGATAAAAAGCCAGCTAGTGAGCAACCCAAAGGTGCTGGGGCGGTTGATCTAAATGTTATATTGCAAGCAATAGCTGCCAGTAATGCACAAATGACAGCTGAGTTAAAGTCTGAAATAAGTGAACAGGTCAAAAGCAGTAATGCTGAATTAAAGTTTGAAATAACTGAGGTCAAAAACAGTAATGCTGAATTAAAGTCTGAGATTGTGGCCAGCCAAACAAATTTTAATAAACGATTGGAGGTAATGGACGATACTTTCAAGGCTGGTTGCAATAAGTTGAAAGAGGATCTAGACAGTTTGAATTATAAAATTGATTGCAATCATGAGGATATTAAGAAAAAGGTTGCTCAGCAATTTTCTGAAATGTATAAGACAATAAAATCCGAAGTCGCTGAGGTTCGCAAAGACTTCCAAATGGAAGATGCGAAGGTGGAGCACAAGTTGACAGAAAAGATCGAGGCGGAATCTGAACTGTGCTCAGATAAATTTAAAGATGTTAATGTAAAAGTAAACGTATGTCAAGCAGAAGTAGAAGCAATCAAAACTGACACTACTCATATTGTACAAAGAGTAGATAATGTTGAAATGAAAGTAGAAAATATAAGTACTAACATTGCTAACATTGAGAGTAAAGTAGCTTCAGTAACTTCTGGTAATGGTAATGTACAACAAGTTGTAGCTGCAAACGCCGCTTTTATCGGGTGTCGGCAGTTCTTGCGGTTCGATCCAGATAAAAATATCCACCCGCTAGATTTCTGGAACGATTTTGAAGATGTGATTCCACCAACTTGGTCTGAGCGAGAGAAAATCTCATTTATTAGAAGCCATTTAGCAGGTGACGCCATGCGTTGGTCAGCTGATGTTATGTTGAAATGTAAAACATTAGCGGAATTTAAAACAGCTTTTATTAATGAATATTGGTCTAGCAATAAGCAAAATGAAGTGTTGAGAGAATTTTGGAGTGGAAAACGCTTCAATGCAGGCAAGGAATCAATTAAAGAGTTTGCTAGGTCATGGATTTCACGTTTGTCACATTTGGCGGAAAAGCTAAAACCAGAAATGATTATACTAGGTCTTGAAGCCAAACTGCCATGGTATTGGCAAACGAGAATTATATCAGCCCCTAGAGACAATCTGGATCGTTTCATTGAGTATTTGGAACGTGTAGAACGTGTTGCTGCCAATGAGGAGCAAGCACGTAATAACAGAAATGCCAATAACAATAATAGTAGTAATTTTAGGAACGAGCAAAATGGCAATGTAAACATCAGAACAGTAGGTGTTCGTAATCCTAAGAGAGATAGGAATTGGGGAAATAATTATCAGAACCAACAATGGCGTCCAAGGGATAATAATTTTGTTCCAAACAGAAATATGCATGTAAACGACAGTACGGAAAGTAAGGCTATGCCAGCTAACTATAATGAAACTAAAGGAAACCGTAGTATGCCGAGGCAGGAAAACTAGTTCCCGTCTATGAGGACACTGGCGCTCACCAGGCGGTTACTTTTCCTAAGCCAGTAGTTAAGGGAATTGGTAAGACAGATCGGAATACTCAGACTGAACATGTGGAGGAAGAGTCGGTAGCACCTAAGGATACAACAGAAATATTAGATCACTCACAGTATTTGATAGATACCGTGTTAGAGACGCTTTCTAAGTGGGAAGAGAAAGAGAAGGCGCAGCAGTGTAACAGTAGGGATGAGCTACAAAATATTGAATTGTCAGGTGAAGAAGCAGAAGAAATTCATGCTTATATTTACGATGAGGATGATGTGCTCTTATCTAAAGTGCCTGTGCAGGATGTTGATAATGTACTAATAGATTTAGGACAGGAGATAAGTGAGAATGTAGAGGGTAGGCTGTTGGGGGTCGATGAACCTAGTAGCTGTGACCAGTTGTCACTTGAGAAGGAAACCGACGATAATGGTAAAAGTGGTTTAGCTGTAACTAGTATTATGCCCTGTCTGGAGGCGCAGAATCGCTCAGACTACAGTAATTTGGGTTATGTTCAGCAAACTAAATGTAATGAAGTCGTGCGGTGTTTCGATTTAAAATTAATAGACCGACTGGAAAAGGCAGCTGAAAATGTAATTCAGGAAACCCCTACACACTGTGACCTAAATGTAATGAAGACAGATGTCGATCACTTTAGTTGGAGACAAATCCAAAAGGAACTATTAGATGAATGTGAGGAACCACCTGTACAACCTAGAATAAGCCACCCTATAATAATAGTGAATATGTTGGGTATCAATGTACGTTGTCTCTTAGACAGTGGAAGTGAGGTGAGTGCAATATCTCAGTCCTTCTTTGATGCATTACCTGGTAAAGACAAGCTTACAGTAATGAGGGTGTCAGGACTAAGAATAATTGGTGCTACTGGCAAGGTGTCAAAAACGGTAAAGCAAGAAGCTTTACTACCCTTTAACATTAATGGTAATTTAATTGATCATACATGTTTAATTGTAAACAATCTCAGTATTGAGGTTTTAATTGGCATAGATTTCTTGTCAAAATATCAGAGTGTTGTTGACTTTGAAAGAAGCCAGTTAAAAATGGTCTTGCCAATAACCGGAGTAATTACAATCCCTTTTAGTGATAAACATGTAGTAACTGATGATGGAACTTGGGAGCTGCCTATACGAGTTCTGAAAAACAGGAGATATTGGAACGATGGTGTTAATCTTAGTACAAGTAAGCTAAACACAGAAGAAGAAGAAGCAATTATTTTGGACAAAATAGAAGCTAAATTGCAGGAAATCGGTAGGATTTCAGGCAATCAAAAGGAAGAACTGAGACAGGTTCTAAAAAGGCATCATAAAGTATTTTCAGATCGACCTGGCAGATTCATAGGTAGCCACTGAATGCTGTAGGGAGGAGGTTGTTCTGTAACCTCTACACAGTGTGGCAGCTGTGCAGTCCCAGCTGTGTGAGATCTTCTTTCCATTTCAGGTCTCACTCATTCTTCCTCTTTCCTATCCACTAAAATTTTCGACCTTTTCTTTCCAAATACTAAAATTTTCTGTTATGGTTATCTTTACAGCATTAAACTAATGAATGCTGTAGGGAGGAGGTTGTTCTTTAACCTCTACACAGTGTGGCAGCTGTGCAGTCCCAGCTGTGTGAGATCTTCTTTCCCTTTCAGGTCTCATTCATTCTTCATCTTTCCTATCTACAAAAATTTCGACCTCTTCTTTCATGCATTAAAATTTTCCGTTATGACTATCAAGCCATGAGTTATGTAACCATTCTATCTACCGATTAGTGAAGAAAAATACCTAATGTGACAAACCTAATAGTGACAAACAATAGAGAAGTATGACGTAATGAAGATACAAATGTATTTAAGTAACAATTATGTATAGTACCCTGGTAATATAGTAACTACAAAGTGTTGTTTTATTGGAAATGGTCCACCAACAGTAACTTAAAAAGATGTATGAATTCATGTACAAGCAGGATCTGAAGTGGTAGTGAAACCTAGTGTATGCTGTAGAGCTAACTAATTAATAATAAAAGAGATTGCTTAGTGTTATGAAATATATGCAGATAAGTTGTAAGTATAAACTCACCTGGTGTAGCAAGGAAAGGCAGTGTAATAGAATTGGGCAGTGTTTGTGGTTGAGACGTGAAGGACACGTCCCTGAAGTATTTATAAGGTTGGAGCTGGCCATTAATTTAGTGTAGTGTGTGACAGGATACACCTACACGTATTGAGGTTATGAGTTGGAGGCGTGAATGCGACCATAGGTACCCTTATGTTAGATGAGACAGAGCAGCTCATGGTGTCCTATAGGTTTAAGGAATTTAGCATTACGCTCGTCCATAATTATTTGATGCAGTTTAGTGGTAGGTCTGAGAGAGACTACCTGTGGTTTCAGCGTCCGATTGAGTGGAAATGGATTGCCACGTGAGCAAACTGATCAGCTGCAATACACTAAAGATATGAAATAAATGTGCTATCCTATGCTTTAAATATTAATAAAGTGAGTGTTAAATAAGTACATACACTAGCAAAATAAATAAATAACATACTGACAGACGTAAAACATTATTTTAGCTCCGCATAAATACACTTCAAAGTAAGTAAGTACGTAATTGCAGATGTGGAACTGACAACAGCAGAGGACCAATAAGTGGATTTAGTAGTCAACTAAACGTAGTGTGTTTTGAACACTCAAAACTGTACTATTACCAAAAGTTACTCACATGTACATGGAAGCTGAGAAAACAACCACTAATCATACTCATACTATCTCTAAGAATAAAGTAATCAAAGATGAGTCAGTTAAGTAAATAAGATGCAGATTTGTCAGGAATGTACCGAGCATTGGTTCAGTGTTCCGGCCCAGAAATAATAAATTCAGATTAAATATGATTCATGATTGTATGCCTTAGGAGCATAAATTTTCTCCAGTACGTGACTAACGGAGTTTTGAGCCATTTGTTTAACGATTTTATGACAATTAAGTAACCGTGAGAGAAAAATTAAAAAGGTTCTGTTAACTTTGTTCCAGCAAAATATTGGAAGATAAAATGTATATATCCCCATTTCATTGTGACCCACCCTTAGATATTAAGTGAACAGAGTCTGAGGCACTCTTTTTGTTTGTTCTACAGGACAAACCAGATAATGGCAGCCTGATAGCTGCGTGAAAGCGTGGAGTGACTTGGACACAACTCACAGTGACCCCTCCCCTTTCCCCCATGTAATTTAGAGTGAACGTGAAGGACGCACACCATAGCAATTTCCCCTCCTCTACTCTTGTGAATGGAAGTGTAGGACGCCAGCCAAAGCAGCTACAACCACGTGTGTAAAAATTATGTATGAACTTTTCTTTCAGGTTTAGAAAAGACTGCTAAGAGATAATCATCTGTTTATGTGTCATGTTATTTTCTTTGAATTTGTGTATGTAAAAATGTATTTAATGTAGTTAAGATTTTCATAATTTTTCAATTTGTATGTGTTTGTTTGTCTAAGGCAATATGTATGCCAAAATATTTCGTTGACTTTGCTTAAAATTTTGAGTAATGACATTGTTTAAAAAGGCAGTGAATATGCCTACAATTTAAATAATTAATGTAGGTAATAAGTTTTCTTTAATGTTTCTACAGGTTTATATTTCAATTTTGATTTTTCATAGGGAGTTAAACTGTACTCTTGCTTCCCTTTTTGTAATTAAATTTTTTTTTCATTCATTAACATTCATAAACAAAAAAATTTAAGTAGAGGGTGATGTAGGGAAGCAGCCTACTCACGATGTAGTAAATTCACATCAGTTTCCATTATGTGCCAGCCAGTCTGCTGTAACTAGCTCTGACGTCATAAATGTTGCGGAATACCTTAAAAATCAAGAAAATGAGCTAAAACTTTTCTAGCATGTCAAAAATAATACTAAATTAATGTGTGTTAAATATCAGTTCGATAACTTCAGCCATTTCCGAGATTTGGACGTTTTTCTGGAAAAATCATTGGCGCAACAGAAAAGAGCTAGAGACTTCAAAATTTATATTTAGATTCATCTTTCATAATGATTTAATAAAAACAGTACTTTGGATTTCACATATTAAGATTTTAGTGGAAATTCATGATTTTCTGGTTTTCGTCTCAAAACTGAAGGAAGCAAGATAGATTAAGTAGGCTAGTAAATAAGGCTAGGATGTTTAGATTTAAATAGGTTGGAGGTCCGCTATGATTATGAAGATGTGTAAAGTTTCTTTTTAATACCTATAAAATTATAGCGATAGCGGATCTCAAAAGGGACAGTTCAGAGCTCATCTGCTGCGTGCAGGGTAATTAGATTAATTCTCTCGCCCAAAGTATTTAACTTAGCCACGTCAAAATTTTATTATCAATACTTACCTGCGTGCTGAATGCACGTTTAAATTAAGAGATTCTTCGGCCATCAGCCAAAGAAGCTATAAATTATTATGTAACTTGAAGTGGTGCGTTACTAGCCCAGCGGCTAGTCGGGAGAGCGGATTTGATCAGGCGATCCCTCAGCCGTCCGCACCGCGGCTTTATATATAAGAACACTGCGCGAGGAAGCAAGGCCCCAGTTCTCTCCAGACGCTGAATGACACGCCATCTGTGTCGGTAGTCGCGTCGCATCAGTGTATCTGCTACAAACAGCCTCGGGTGCCGTATAAAGTTACTAGAGATACGCGGAACCATGAGAACATTTCTTGTGAAGTGTTAATTTGGGAATGATTTTCATTATCTAGCTTCAGTTTGCGTATTGTCGTATTTTCACGTGCCGTCGCGGGACAGACATTCTACCAAATATTTAGCGTGGCGTTTGATGAAATATTTTCATCAAATTATGGCGAGCATTCTTTTTAACATTTGATTCGGGCATTTATAGCTGCATCAGCGCCTTAGACTCTGAACTGTTCTGTTAGTTAGGTTGTAGGGATACTTGTGGTTTTTATTAGTGAATTTCAGAATATACTCAACTATTTTGGAAAACCGTTTTTGATTAGAAATCCCGGACAATCTCCTAATTCCTCAGAGCTATAAGCTGCAGCTATAAGAACATTCTCAGGTAAAGTGGGCACTAGGATATCTATTTACTGGCTCCAAGTTTTATTAAATCACTTTCTGGGGGTCACGGAGTAAATAGAGAGCCAGTGTTGAGAACGGCAAAAGACAGCAATAACAACATTCTAAAAGCTAGAAACTGATTCTACATGCAAGCATATATCCAGCAATCAGATTAATTATTATTACACGCAAACTCATCCGCCGCCCCACATATGGTGCATCGGCCGGAAATGACTAAGTGAAAGTGATTTTTAACTATTCGGATTCGCGAGTGAAATGCGACACGCAGCTGAGTATAGAACAGTGAATGTGTTACGTGTGCATGTGGACGACGCAATTGGATTAACAACGCATCTGGATTGACGGAGCTGGCACTGAGTCTAGCGGTGCTGCCGGCATCGCGAGAAGCAAGTCTCGCCGCACCGCAGTCGTCCCCTGGAGCAGCCGGCGCAGAGCCTGCTTTTGCGGGCCACGCACTCACACAACATCCGTCGGAGAGCTGTCTGCAGTTCAACGTGCCACGTCGCATCAGGAATCCTGGTACGCCGCGCCGGCAACGCCATACGTCGTGCAGAAGGAACTAAGTTAAGTGAAAAGCTGTTAAAAATTTTACTAACCTGCACTAAAAGACTGTTGGCGATGGAACCGCCAAAAGAAACTGAGTTTAATCTTAAATCAGAACCTATGTCTGTTGAGGGAACTGTAAATACAGACAACGGTTCGAGTGTAAATATGCATGAAAGTAGTAATGTTAAAGTGAAATATGAAGTATTGTCTCCTGACAGTAGTGTGCGAAGGGGCAATGTTTCAATAATAGAGACCCCTGTAGTAAAGCGGAAAGTAGAAATTGTAAATTTATTGGATGATAGTTTCTCTGATGAATTAAAAATGAAACAGTCATCAGAGATGGTAGAGTTTAAGAAGGAGAAGTTAGAGATGACTAATCAATCAGAAGTTTCATTTAATTTTGATGATTCTGGTATTGGAGCTAGTTTTTTGTCACCTGAGTGTGATAAAAAGCCAGCTAGTGAGCAACCCAAAGGTGCTGGGGCGGTTGATCTAAATGTTATATTGCAAGCAATAGCTGCCAGTAATGCACAAATGACAGCTGAGTTAAAGTCTGAAATAAGTGAACAGGTCAAAAGCAGTAATGCTGAATTAAAGTTTGAAATAACTGAGGTCAAAAACAGTAATGCTGAATTAAAGTCTGAGATTGTGGCCAGCCAAACAAATTTTAATAAACGATTGGAGGTAATGGACGATACTTTCAAGGCTGGTTGCAATAAGTTGAAAGAGGATCTAGACAGTTTGAATTATAAAATTGATTGCAATCATGAGGATATTAAGAAAAAGGTTGCTCAGCAATTTTCTGAAATGTATAAGACAATAAAATCCGAAGTCGCTGAGGTTCGCAAAGACTTCCAAATGGAAGATGCGAAGCTGGAGCACAAGTTAACAGAAAAGATCGAGGCGGAATCTGAACTGTGCTCAGATAAATTTAAAGATGTTAATGTAAAAGTAAACGTATGTCAAGCAGAAGTAGAAGCAATCAAAACTGACACTACTCATATTGTACAAAGAGTAGATAATGTTGAAATGAAAGTAGAAAATATAAGTACTAACATTGCTAACATTGAGAGTAAAGTAGCTTCAGTAACTTCTGGTAATGGTAATGTACAACAAGTTGTAGCTGCAAACGCCGCTTTTATCGGGTGTCGGCAGTTCTTGCGGTTCGATCCAGATAAAAATATCCACCCGCTAGATTTCTGGAACGATTTTGAAGATGTGATTCCACCAACTTGGTCTGAGCGAGAGAAAATCTCATTTATTAGAAGCCATTTAGCAGGTGACGCCATGCGTTGGTCAGCTGATGTTATGTTGAAATGTAAAACATTAGCGGAATTTAAAACAGCTTTTATTAATGAATATTGGTCTAGCAATAAGCAAAATGAAGTGTTGAGAGAATTTTGGAGTGGAAAACGCTTCAATGCAGGCAAGGAATCAATTAAAGAGTTTGCTAGGTCATGGATTTCACGTTTGTCACATTTGGCGGAAAAGCTAAAACCAGAAATGATTATACTAGGTCTTGAAGCCAAACTGCCATGGTATTGGCAAACGAGAATTATATCAGCCCCTAGAGACAATCTGGATCGTTTCATTGAGTATTTGGAACGTGTAGAACGTGTTGCTGCCAATGAGGAGCAAGCACGTAATAACAGAAATGCCAATAACAATAATAGTAGTAATTTTAGGAACGAGCAAAATGGCAATGTAAACATCAGAACAGTAGGTGTTCGTAATCCTAAGAGAGATAGGAATTGGGGAAATAATTATCAGAACCAACAATGGCGTCCAAGGGATAATAATTTTGTTCCAAACAGAAATATGCATGTAAACGACAGTACGGAAAGTAAGGCTATGCCAGCTAACTATAATGAAACTAAAGGAAACCGTAGTATGCCGAGGCAGGAAAACTAGTTCCCGTCTATGAGGACACTGGCGCTCACCAGGCGGTTACTTTTCCTAAGCCAGTAGTTAAGGGAATTGGTAAGACAGATCAGAATACTCAGACTGAACATGTGGAGGAAGAGTCGGTAGCACCTAAGGATACAACAGAAATATTAGATCACTCACAGTATTTGATAGATACCGTGTTAGAGACGCTTTCTAAGTGGGAAGAGAAAGAGAAGGCGCAGCAGTGTAACAGTAGGGATGAGCTACAAAATATTGAATTGTCAGGTGAAGAAGCAGAAGAAATTCATGCTTATATTTACGATGAGGATGATGTGCTCTTATCTAAAGTGCCTGTGCAGGATGTTGATAATGTACTAATAGATTTAGGACAGGAGATAAGTGAGAATGTAGAGGGTAGGCTGTTGGGGGTCGATGAACCTAGTAGCTGTGACCAGTTGTCACTTGAGAAGGAAACCGACGATAATGGTAAAAGTGGTTTAGCTGTAACTAGTATTATGCCCTGTCTGGAGGCGCAGAATCGCTCAGACTACAGTAATTTGGGTTATGTTCAGCAAACTAAATGTAATGAAGTCGTGCGGTGTTTCGATTTAAAATTAATAGACCGACTGGAAAAGGCAGCTGAAAATGTAATTCAGGAAACCCCTACACACTGTGACCTAAATGTAATGAAGACAGATGTCGATCACTTTAGTTGGAGACAAATCCAAAAGGAACTATTAGATGAATGTGAGGAACCACCTGTACAACCTAGAATAAGCCACCCTATAATAATAGTGAATATGTTGGGTATCAATGTACGTTGTCTCTTAGACAGTGGAAGTGAGGTGAGTGCAATATCTCAGTCCTTCTTTGATGCATTACCTGGTAAAGACAAGCTTACAGTAATGAGGGTGTCAGGACTAAGAATAATTGGTGCTACTGGCAAGGTGTCAAAAACGGTAAAGCAAGAAGCTTTACTACCCTTTAACATTAATGGTAATTTAATTGATCATACATGTTTAATTGTAAACAATCTCAGTATTGAGGTTTTAATTGGCATAGATTTCTTGTCAAAATATCAGAGTGTTGTTGACTTTGAAAGAAGCCAGTTAAAAATGGTCTTGCCAATAACCGGAGTAATTACAATCCCTTTTAGTGATAAACATGTAGTAACTGATGATGGAACTTGGGAGCTGCCTATACGAGTTCTGAAAAACAGGAGATATTGGAACGATGGTGTTAATCTTAGTACAAGTAAGCTAAACACAGAAGAAGAAGAAGCAATTATTTTGGACAAAATAGAAGCTAAATTGCGGGAAATCGGTAGGATTTCAGGCAATCAAAAGGAAGAACTGAGACAGGTTCTAAAAAGGCATCATAAAGTATTTTCAGATCGACCTGGCAGATTCATAGGTAGCCACTGAATGCTGTAGGGAGGAGGTTGTTCTGTAACCTCTACACAGTGTGGCAGCTGTGCAGTCCCAGCTGTGTGAGATCTTCTTTCCATTTCAGGTCTCACTCATTCTTCCTCTTTCCTATCCACTAAAATTTTCGACCTTTTCTTTCCAAATACTAAAATTTTCTGTTATGGTTATCTTTACAGCATTAAACTAATGAATGCTGTAGGGAGGAGGTTGTTCTTTAACCTCTACACAGTGTGGCAGCTGTGCAGTCCCAGCTGTGTGAGATCTTCTTTCCCTTTCAGGTCTCATTCATTCTTCATCTTTCCTATCTACAAAAATTTCGACCTCTTCTTTCATGCATTAAAATTTTCCGTTATGACTATCAAGCCATGAGTTATGTAACCATTCTATCTACCGATTAGTGAAGAAAAATACCTAATGTGACAAACCTAATAGTGACAAACAATAGAGAAGTATGACGTAATGAAGATACAAATGTATTTAAGTAACAATTATGTATAGTACCCTGGTAATATAGTAACTACAAAGTGTTGTTTTATTGGAAATGGTCCACCAACAGTAACTTAAAAAGATGTATGAATTCATGTACAAGCAGGATCTGAAGTGGTAGTGAAACCTAGTGTATGCTGTAGAGCTAACTAATTATTAATAAAAGAGATTGCTTAGTGTTATGAAATATATGCAGATAAGTTGTAAGTATAAACTCACCTGGTGTAGCAAGGAAAGGCAGTGTAATAGAATTGGGCAGTGTTTGTGGTTGAGACGTGAAGGACACGTCCCTGAAGTATTTATAAGGTTGGAGCTGGCCATTAATTTAGTGTAGTGTGTGACAGGATACACCTACACGTATTGAGGTTATGAGTTGGAGGCGTGAATGCGACCATAGGTACCCTTATGTTAGATGAGACAGAGCAGCTCATGGTGTCCTATAGGTTTAAGGAATTTAGCATTACGCTCGTCCATAATTATTTGATGCAGTTTAGTGGTAGGTCTGAGAGAGACTACCTGTGGTTTCAGCGTCCGATTGAGTGGAAATGGATTGCCACGTGAGCAAACTGATCAGCTGCAATACACTAAAGATATGAAATAAATGTGCTATCCTATGCTTTAAATATTAATAAAGTGAGTGTTAAATAAGTACATACACTAGCAAAATAAATAAATAACATACTGACAGACGTAAAACATTATTTTAGCTCCGCATAAATACACTTCAAAGTAAGTAAGTACGTAATTGCAGATGTGGAACTGACAACAGCAGAGGACCAATAAGTGGATTTAGTAGTCAACTAAACGTAGTGTGTTTTGAACACTCAAAACTGTACTATTACCAAAAGTTACTCACATGTACATGGAAGCTGAGAAAACAACCACTAATCATACTCATACTATCTCTAAGAATAAAGTAATCAAAGATGAGTCAGTTAAGTAAATAAGATGCAGATTTGTCAGGAATGTACCGAGCATTGGTTCAGTGTTCCGGCCCAGAAATAATAAATTCAGATTAAATATGATTCATGATTGTATGCCTTAGGAGCATAAATTTTCTCCAGTACGTGACTAACGGAGTTTTGAGCCATTTGTTTAACGATTTTATGACAATTAAGTAACCGTGAGAGAAAAATTAAAAAGGTTCTGTTAACTTTGTTCCAGCAAAATATTGGAAGATAAAATGTATATATCCCCATTTCATTGTGACCCACCCTTAGATATTAAGTGAACAGAGTCTGAGGCACTCTTTTTGTTTGTTCTACAGGACAAACCAGATAATGGCAGCCTGATAGCTGCGTGAAAGCGTGGAGTGACTTGGACACAACTCACAGTGACCCCTCCCCTTTCCCCCATGTAATTTAGAGTGAACGTGAAGGACGCACACCATAGCAATTTCCCCTCCTCTACTCTTGTGAATGGAAGTGTAGGACGCCAGCCAAAGCAGCTACAACCACGTGTGTAAAAATTATGTATGAACTTTTCTTTCAGGTTTAGAAAAGACTGCTAAGAGATAATCATCTGTTTATGTGTCATGTTATTTTCTTTGAATTTGTGTATGTAAAAATGTATTTAATGTAGTTAAGATTTTCATAATTTTTCAATTTGTATGTGTTTGTTTGTCTAAGGCAATATGTATGCCAAAATATTTCGTTGACTTTGCTTAAAATTTTGAGTAATGACATTGTTTAAAAAGGCAGTGAATATGCCTACAATTTAAATAATTAATGTAGGTAATAAGTTTTCTTTAATGTTTCTACAGGTTTATATTTCAATTTTGATTTTTCATAGGGAGTTAAACTGTACTCTTGCTTCCCTTTTTGTAATTAAATTTTTTTTTCATTCATTAACATTCATAAACAAAAAAATTTAAGTAGAGGGTGATGTAGGGAAGCAGCCTACTCACGATGTAGTAAATTCACATCAGTTTCCATTATGTGCCAGCCAGTCTGCTGTAACTAGCTCTGACGTCATAAATGTTGCGGAATACCTTAAAAATCAAGAAAATGAGCTAAAACTTTTCTAGCATGTCAAAAATAATACTAAATTAATGTGTGTTAAATATCAGTTCGATAACTTCAGCCATTTCCGAGATTTGGACGTTTTTCTGGAAAAATCATTGGCGCAACAGAAAAGAGCTAGAGACTTCAAAATTTATATTTAGATTCATCTTTCATAATGATTTAATAAAAACAGTACTTTGGATTTCACATATTAAGATTTTAGTGGAAATTCATGATTTTCTGGTTTTCGTCTCAAAACTGAAGGAAGCAAGATAGATTAAGTAGGCTAGTAAATAAGGCTAGGATGTTTAGATTTAAATAGGTTGGAGGTCCGCTATGATTATGAAGATGTGTAAAGTTTCTTTTTAATACCTATAAAATTATAGCGATAGCGGATCTCAAAAGGGACAGTTCAGAGCTCATCTGCTGCGTGCAGGGTAATTAGATTAATTCTCTCGCCCAAAGTATTTAACTTAGCCACGTCAAAATTTTATTATCAATACTTACCTGCGTGCTGAATGCACGTTTAAATTAAGAGATTCTTCGGCCATCAGCCAAAGAAGCTATAAATTATTATGTAACTTGAAGTGGTGCGTTACTAGCCCAGCGGCTAGTCGGGAGAGCGGATTTGATCAGGCGATCCCTCAGCCGTCCGCACCGCGGCTTTATATATAAGAACACTGCGCGAGGAAGCAAGGCCCCAGTTCTCTCCAGACGCTGAATGACACGCCATCTGTGTCGGTAGTCGCGTCGCATCAGTGTATCTGCTACAAACAGCCTCGGGTGCCGTATAAAGTTACTAGAGATACGCGGAACCATGAGAACATTTCTTGTGAAGTGTTAATTTGGGAATGATTTTCATTATCTAGCTTCAGTTTGCGTATTGTCGTATTTTCACGTGCCGTCGCGGGACAGACATTCTACCAAATATTTAGCGTGGCGTTTGATGAAATATTTTCATCAAATTATGGCGAGCATTCTTTTTAACATTTGATTCGGGCATTTATAGCTGCATCAGCGCCTTAGACTCTGAACTGTTCTGTTAGTTAGGTTGTAGGGATACTTGTGGTTTTTATTAGTGAATTTCAGAATATACTCAACTATTTTGGAAAACCGTTTTTGATTAGAAATCCCGGACAATCTCCTAATTCCTCAGAGCTATAAGCTGCAGCTATAAGAACATTCTCAGGTAAAGTGGGCACTAGGATATCTATTTACTGGCTCCAATTTTTATTAAATCACTTTCTGGGGGTCACGGAGTAAATAGAGAGCCAGTGTTGAGAACGGCAAAAGACAGCAATAACAACATTCTAAAAGCTAGAAACTGATTCTACATGCAAGCATATATCCAGCAATCAGATTTTAGTTAGTTTACTTTTTACAAACTTAAACATCCGCCGCCCCACACAGTCACTGCAAAATACATTCAGCCCCGTAAGCACTGAATCCTAAGACCCTGTGCAAAACTGATAACTTTGGTCCCTGTGCACATGGCAAATAAATTAAATTGTCTTACCTCTAAAGCAGCAACGGAGTAACGCGATATATTCTCGTGTCTCATAAAAAATATGAATATGCTAGCTACAGGCTCAGCAGTGTGCAATGCAGGCCATAGTGCTTGAAATGTACATGAAATTCATTTGGCTGATAAACGAGAACATTTAAGAAAATCCAGCTTCTTTAAAAAAATATATCTGGACTGGGAGGCGGTACTGATTACGGTAAATTACTAACACTCAGGGATTTAGCAAAGTTATATTGCAAGTTAAGTTTGTCTTTTCAAGAACATCTGACAATTGAAGCTACATTAGTCAGAATTGGTCACAAACAATGAGATTTAAACAGCAAGTATTATCTAACTTCATTAATCCAACATAAATGCAAATCATCAAATTGCACATAGCTCTGTTAACAAATCTTAAAAGCAGTTCAAAATGAAATATGTAACTAGCCTCTTTATAAAAACTGTTTACGTACATTCTGGGGTTACTAAAAAACTACAAATTACCAGCCAACTCATGTATACTAAAGCTCTGGCAAAAACAGAAATCATACATATTTAAATCTTTTTCTTATTTGCATGAAAGCTTCTGCTTCCATGTTCAACAATATTGACATATCTAAATTAATCTAACTGTTGGTGGCTTCACACAGCACACCACAGAAACCGCCTACTCCATCGTCTTTCTCTCACAGACAGACACCTACAACTGTGCGCCCAGAGCTCTCTTACTCCGACACTAGCAGTACAGTATCTCTGGTTCTGTGGTCGTTCACAGACAGCTAATCACACTATCGAGCCTATGAGAGACGCTCATTGTTTATAGTACCCTAGTTTCATTTTAATTTATTAATATTCTTATCTTATTCTCGTACCACATACAAGTGTGCCCCAGTATACTCCTTTCAAAGTTTATTCCAATCCCATAAGGACTCACAGCAAAATGACGCATCTAAAAAGTTCTATTTCAAGCGACATGAGGTTGCGAGTAGGCTGGTAACTATCTTGGTAAGAATGCATACTAAGTGTGGTTCATATCCTCTCTACATACTGTAGAAAGGATAAGTATCGGCGATGATCCTCAGTGCGAATGTCTGATGGAAATAGGATAGGTAAACCAGTTGCTACTTTCCTATAGTGCTCACAAACCATTGCCCATTGAGTCGTGAACCTGTGATTCTTTCATGAAGACATTATAAATACAAAATCATGTTTGAGTTCATAAGGGACAGTTGACCAAAAAATTTAAGTCTCCTAAAACTAAATGAACTGCTAACTGCAGAAAAGGAACAAGTTCACTTTTACAAATTTCACAGGAGACACAAAAAGCTGCTTTATACAAAATCACAAAAGTAAAATTAATCCAGTTTTTTAATCATGGTTGTACAGTGATTTAGATAATGTTACTTTTAACAAGCCTTTTGTTACTAGTAGCTTAATTTTTTTTCGAGTGTACATTTTCCCCTTTCAGTCCACGGTGTGGAATATAAATTAAGAGCCTTATATTTTCAGGTTACAAATTTATCTTGAACATTTCCTGAAAGTAAATACGTTTGAAACATTATTACATCAAAAACGTTCATGTATATGTGTATGTATGTCTACAACTTCATCTCTCTTTGTTGCTGGACGTCTCAAAATTTCATTCCAAAATTTCATCTTTTCTTCCGGGATGTTAATTAAACTTTTTTTACTATCATCCAGTTTTAAGACGTTTATTAGTACGTTGGATTTGTAGCTAGGTTCCTTGGTAAGCTCTGGAGTCATTTGAGAATTTCTTAAATAGACGCTATCAGCTCGCAAGCCATTGATGTTTATGTTACATTGAGCTACATGTAGTCTATCTTCGCTGCAACTAAATTTACGATTCTTTGATAGGACGAAAGAAATCTTTTCCTCTTTCGAAACACTTTTTCCATAAGAATCACTAACATTTTTTGTGTAAAAATTTGATCATCAAGTATTGTAATCTGTTAAGTCTTTTTTTTCATGAGAACAGCACTAATTTGTCCTCCTTTTGTGGAGAGTCCATTGTGCCTACCATCTCACTGGCGGTGTAATATCGTTTCTTTTTCCTCAATTTTCTCCTGACGATACCTTCAGGAAATATTCGTTGTAGAAAAGTGGGAAATGTAAAGGACGTGTTCTCTTTCTGCAGTAAGCGGTGAACTATAACAAGTTGTTAGAGGTGCTTTTTCGCCTGTGAACAAGTTACGTATCAGCAGTAAACGATGCCTTTACCCAGCTGGACTTCTCTGAAGCAATTCTGAAAATTCTGGACATGTTTCCTTTTTTGCGGTAGGCGATTCAAATATAGGAAAGGGAAATCATGGTCTATCGTACCGTCCACAATGCGGTCATCGGAGACGAAGCACAACCTCAAATTGGGGTAGGGTGGCGAGATAAGCCGTCAGAGCCCCTTTAGAAGGAACCATCGATTTAGGAAAATCACGGAAAACTTAAGTCTTGATGTACGATTGGGGATTTGAACCGCCGTCCTATGAAATACGAGTCTTGAGTATAGCGTTATACTGAACCGTCGTCGATAAACAGAGAAAATAGAATAGAATTTTTGAGAAAGGGTGAAGTATTTTAGTGTGGGGAAGGTGGGTAGAAATTGTAGGAGCAAACCGAGACTCGGCTGCAGTAAACAGATTAAAATTGAACTAGGTTGCCATTGTTAAGCAAAGATGAACAGACTTGCACAGGACAGACTGTCGTGGAGCACTGACCGAAATCATTTTTCGATTGAAAACAACAGCGGGTAAGTGCACCATACTTTTCAATGGCAACTATCGACGTAACTTTTGGTACGCTATCACTGATAGTTTTGTCTTGGCGTATAGGTAAGGGTTCCACAAAAGCGTAAAACGTATGATCGGTGCCTAAATGAACTTTCCTATAGATATTATCCACATTGTTCACAAATTAAGAATCACTTCTGCTTGTCATTTTCCAACTCGATTACTCAACGTTGAAAGGTTACGAGCCCCGCCTGGCTTGCCTCCTTCCATTTATATGCTAAACTCATCAGCCTCTTGTCACGACTGGCGATAGGCGGGACACTTTAGTATCGTCATGCAAAAAGTCTCACGACGTTATTTAATGATGGAGAATGTATTCCATAAAAGTGCAGTGGTTGTCGGTCGAGGCTTGTAGTTCCTTCCTATGAATGCTTGAGAACCGCTCAGCTCGCTCAGAACTCAGACAGTGACACGGGAGTCCGCAAGGCATTCAGAGGCTTTGTCTTGGCTTACGCGTATCAGGGAAGCGCCTGACAGTGCTCACTGAACTCACCTGTCAATCAGGCTAAGCTGGGGTTCACTGTATTCGGCACGTTTCGGCTCTGTAGTAGGCTGACGGCGATAGTCTCAAGTGCTGGCTGCCATTTAATAATTTATGGTGAGAAGCTTTGTGGGGTTCCCATCGCATTGGTTACAATTCTGTAAATTCGGAAGTGTTGCGGCTGTGCGGTTCTTTCCATCCCTTTACGACGGACCTGCAACTACCTGTGAAAATTGTCTCAGCAGATCATCAGCAGGAAAGCCGAGTGAAACCTACTGTACTTCGACGTGAACCAGGCTGCAATTGAAGTAATTAATCCACGTTTCGGGAGAAAGTTTTCACACAAATGAAAGGTTGCAAATTTTGTCCTCAGTTAATATATTCTGAAACTTAGGTGAACAAGTATCACTGCCAAGCCCGTGCTAGTCTTAACACAGTCACTCACAATACCTTTCACTCACGTCAGCAAGTTTATGGTGTTGCATTTCGTAATAGCTACAAAAATACTGATTGTTTTTGATTGAGAATGCTCGCCAAATATTAAGTCTGTCGGTACCAAATGCAGTCACAGTTTTTAGCCACCGACCTGCTCAATGCGCGACGTGGAATATATGTCTTTTCTCGTCAGAAAACTAATTTAAAAATTCGAAATTTCTACACACCCATCGGAATAATTATGCCGTCACTTTACCACACTTTTGATATATGTAACACTGCTAGATCCGGCAACTTATCGTTTCCATCGGAACTACTACTACACACGTCCGAACTGTTTCATGGCTAGGTTCCCACTCTTCTCTAGAATACTCTAAGTCTTCTCTACCAGCAGAGAAAGGCGCGCTAAGAATATTGCTTTACCATTGGTCAGTTTACTCAACAGCCAATAGCAAAACAACACTCTCCCGCGTCAGTCCGCGCTTTTCATCAATAACCAATCGCAAAATAGTAAACCTAACGACTGCACTTTTTACCGACGTAATTATCTAATATGCTGAAGTTTTGCTTATGCATAAAGTTATTTACTATTGTCATTTACACCTGAACTAACTTTCCCTTTACCATAAACTTACTTTACAAATCTATTCTACAAAAATCCCCTTTGTCCATATACATACTTCTTCGAAATGTTCCCACACTAAATCCTACTACTATCTTCATATTAACCTTAAACCACACTCACGCATCATTTGTACTGCTAAAACACATTTATAACATTTTACATACACAAAAGACATAATAACACTTTATGAAAATACTACAACAGTTTATGAAAAACATTCTATTACTTTAGTGCACTCTAGTGGGCACAATCGAAACTAAAATCACAGTCCCCCTCTCCAATATTGTCCTCTATCGGCTGATACATAAACTATGTGCGCGTTCAGTCTCGCGCCACCATCTGTCACTATCCAGCTCTGAGACACATCTCCCACTTAACCGCCTCCAAGGCAGGATCGTTATACGGCGCTACGCCTCAGTGTATAAACAACGCTTTGATTGGCCCATCGTCTACAGACGTCAGAAGGGAATCTCTAGAGCATTTATCACGGTATAAGTGTATATGTATGTATGTGGCCACTTTATCACGAGATAATTATATATTTTTATTATTATAATTATATTTTATGATTTTTGTTGGGGTGGCTTTAAATATTGTAGGCTAGCTTTTAATTAACTTATACCGCGATAACACTCGTACGGACATCGGTTGCCCCGAAGTACGTACAATATAAGATTTTTTAAACACAATGCGCGACTCACCGCCTTCCAATAAATAGTTTGCGTGAGCGCTACTATTTAGAAAAGAAAATATGCGTATTCTTACGTAAACTGTAATTATTAATATAGGTCTCTGGGGCTACTGGTTATTTATGTACCAAACCACACAAAGACTAACTGACATATTGCGGAATGTAATGTATTTCAATATTTCTTGTTCATTACTTGCAAGGTAAAACTGGAGAGAATCTCATCTGCCGTTAGGCGGACAAAATGAAACATACTGAACTCATTCAGTGCTGTGAATTTTAGTAAATGAAATTGATCACTACGCTTTTTATCTTTGAAATTAATGAAAGAGCAAAATTTAGAAGTCTCTTGCATTTACATTTCATATTATGACATGAAATTTTAATTAAATAATACAGTCAGCGTAATGGCCGACTAAATCCTGCTACGGGAGATGAGCTCCCTGCACTACGAAGTTCTGCAAAATTTTGTTAATCATAATTAATGGTTGTGTTCATGAGAAGTGACAACTAAGTCAACAAGACACAGTTTCTAATAACAATTTCTATTATATTTTCCAAAAATACAGATAAAACTTACGTTAATTATCAGACAGGACTACAATGGCGGCCTGCCGCTAGACGAAACGAAACAGGAGAGCTTTCAATAAAGCAATAGTCTCTGGTCATGTTCATTTTCATTACACAGATAAAAAGAATGTTTTTTTTATTTTTATATCACATCGCTGTTTGTGATTTTTGGTGGTATTATTTAACTTTTTTAATCTTTCTTATACATCGCGGACACGTACGAAGTCTTGAAATAATTTATAATACACAAGTCGCGCAACAAAAACTTCCTTTCCCTTTCTTCAAATCTCCATTTAAGTGACGTACCGCCACACATTCTGGCGAGCAAGATGTCCTCTGACTTGCCCGGGTCTGGACGTATTCTGTGGTGGGAATTTACTAAACGTTGCAATTTTCGGGCTACTGGCGGAAAACAGTAACATTTTTCGTGATTGGTGGTTTCGACCTGAACAGCGCGAACAGTCGTGATCTCGAACACGTATAGATAGACACACTCAATTTGGACGTGTCGCTGATTTTAGACGTTGTGAAGTCTGAGTTCCCGTGGTGAATGGAACTTCACAGTGTCCGCGTCCTAACGAGAGACTTTGTAATTCTTCACACGCGACCACACACGGCCGGCACACAGCAGGCTGGTGAGAATAAGCATCAGCACCGGCGACAGGTAGACGCTGATGTTTGCGAAGTACCGTTAATCCCGGTTCCAGATATTGCTCCATCACCCAGTGGAGTAACTGAAACATTTGGTGGGTTGCATTCGTGTTAGTGAATGGGAGTGCAGCTAGACGGTTTTTCTCACATTCCCCCTGCTCGTTGCTTCACACCATTATTACAATCATTTTTCTAATAGTCATGTCATTGTCTTTTATGCTATGCCATTGCTTTTAATATGACAGAACATCAATTTAACTATATTTGTATTTCGTTCGAAGCAACTTGTAGTTTCCTTCAATTCATTATTATTATTTGTTACGTAGATTGAGAAAAACAGTCATGCAGCACGATTTAACAGCAATCCCGCGCCTTATAATTCCATGTTAGTCATTTTTGAGATGAGGATTCCGTTGGGCAATTAAAATTTGACATCGGGACTTAAGTGGTGTGTTATGGAGTCTGGGCAAGTTCCGTCATTCCGGTACGATTTCTCATCCACACACCCTGGCGTTTTGCAACATGACCTGCAGCACGTAGCATTTGGGTAGGGCAAACTCACAAAAACAGATCAGTACCTTACCAGGGTTTAATGGACTATTTCACTAATCATTAATCGAACTGCTTGCACTGTTCACAAAAACTGTTACATACATACGTTCCTTTTTTTATTTTGGACGGTAACACACGCTTGCGCCTCGCACTCCTTTCTCCAGTGACCCACTATTCACTCTGCGCTGGGTAGCCGTGTGGTCTGAGGCGCCTTGTCAAGGTCTGTGCGGCTCCTCTCGTCAGGGGTTCGAGTCCTCCCTCTGTATGGTGCGAAGAGTGGCAGTTAGCACTAAACAAAGAAAAGTGCGAGGTCATCCACGTGGGTACTAAAAGAAATCCGATAAAATTTGGGTATCCGATAAATCGCACAAATCTAAGGGCTCTCAATTCGACTAAATACATAGAAATTACAATTACGAGCACGTTAAATTGGAAATACCACGTAAATCATACTGCGGGGAAGGCGAAACAAAGACTGCGCTTTGTTGGCAGAACACTTAGAAGATGCGACAAACCCACTAAAGAGACAGCCTACATTACAATTGTCCGTCCTCTGCTGAAATATTCGTGCACGGTGTGAGATCCTTACCTGGTAGGATTGACGGAGGACATCGAAAAAGTGCAAAGAAGGGCAGCTAGTTTCGTGTTATCGCGCAACAGGGGTGAGAGTGTCACTGATGTGATACACGAGTTGGGGTGGCAGTTACTGGAACAAAGGCGGTTTTCTTTGCGGCGAGATCTATTTACGAAATTTCAATCACCAACTTTTTCTTCCGAATGCGAAATTATTTGGTTGACACGCACCTACGAAGGGAGAAATGATCATCATAATAAAATAACAGCAATCACAGCTCGAACGAAAAGATTTAGGTGTTCCCTTTTCCCACGCGCCATTTGAGAGTGGAATGGTAGAGAAGTAGTATGAAAATGGTTCGATGAACCCTCTGCCGGGCACTTAAGTGTGAATTTTAGAGTAACTATGTAGATGTAGATGCAGATGTAGGCATGGGTGTGTGTGTTTCCCTTAGTGTAAGTTAGTTTAAGTTACATTAAGTAGTGCGTAAGCTCAGGGACCGATGACCTCAGCAGTTTGGTCCCAAAATACCTTACGACAAATTACCAAAAATTTCACTCTGTGCAGCATTCCCTCTCCCCCACCCCAACCCCTAAAGATATTGTACTATGGGCTATCGATTCGCTGCAGGGTGTGACGCATATCGATTCACGTAGCATGAAGCTTTCGGAGCACCTCATGTGATCTGAATATGTGATGCTTTCGTTTAAAGATTGCTGTGAGTTACATTTATCATACAGTACATCTATTGTGAAATAATTATTTAGGATTTTTATCCATTAATGTTACCTCTCGTTTTTCACTTAAACTCTTCGTGCCAAGTAAAAATAACCTAACATACCACGTACAGATTTATATTTACATAGTACTGACTGGGGAAAGCACGTATACTAGTGCGGCTTGGGAGGTGCCCACCGCTAAAATAGCGCGCAGTTCCTGACTCAAGTCTGTGATAACTGCAGCGTCCGTTTGTGCTGGACGGCTGGGGAAAGGCCCGACTTTTCTCGGAGCCGCAGGGGACAATTTATTGCCCCACGACCTGTGCCTAGCGGCCGAGGGATGTGCGGCCAAAAGGGCTAACGTGAAGGGCGGGGGTAGGGAAAGAAAACGCCCGGCGGAAGACTGATCGATAGCAGAGTCGATACCGCGCGCCGAAGAGGCAACGGCTCTTCCTACTCGCAGGTCTCCCTGGTCCACGACTGTATGGCTGAAGTTACAGCAAGTAGGACCAACATCAAATTTCTATTCTAGCAGTCTTACATGTCTAAGCTAAATTGCAGTCCAATTTCGACTTGCATTTTAATAACAAGTTGCTGCTTTAACAAAAAATTTCTTGTACCTTCGTTTAAGACAAATAAATTCATAATCTGATAAGCTCTTTGCATGACGTAGGCCTATTTAAGAAAATGAGTATTTCTTTTCTAGGTATTCTGCGTTGATGGTCTAGGCTAAAATACTACCTACTCTGGCATATACCATCGAACAGAACTCGGGATTAATTGTGCTTTCTTTAGTCTTATAAATGGAACCAAGAAGTACTACATGAAATCAGCTAAACACTGTAATTCTATATAACAGCTCTTCGAAACTTAGTTCTTAATTTCAAGCGCAATTGAGGTATTTATGGCAATAATTTTAAAACCATGGGCTTTTTCCCAACATTCCTCACGAATAACTAATGCTTTCCTTTAAAAATTGTCATGAATTACATTTATCACACAGATTAGATTAGATTAGTACTTGCTCCGTAGATCATGAATACGACACTTCGTAATGATGTTTAACGTGTCAGGTTAATAAAACGCGTCTATACAAGATATTACATGACACTTAATATTTTTATTTTTTTTTTTTTTTTGGTTGGGGGTGGGGAAATTGCCCACTTACTATACCCATAAATTCATCTAATGAGTAGAAGGAGTTGCCAAGTACAAATTCTTTTAATTTTCTTTTAAATGCTATATGGCTATCTGTCAGACTTTTGATGCTATTAGGTATGTGACCAAAGACTTTTGTGGCAGCATAATTTACCCCCTTCTGAGACAGATTTAACCTTGAGTAGTGAAGATCATCCTTTTTCCTAGTGTTGTAGCCATGTACACTGCTATTACTTTTGAATTCGTTCCGATTGTTAATAACAACATATATATATATATATATATATATATATATATATATATATATATATATATATATATATATTGTGAGGCTACAGTGAAAATCCCTAGCTCTTTAAATAAGTGTCTGCAGGATGATCTTGGATGAGCTCCAGCAGTTATTCTGATTACACACTTTCGTGCAATGAACACTCTCTTACTCAATGATGAGTTACCCCATACGAAAGCAGAGAATGAAAATATGTGTGATAAGCTAATTTACTGAGATGTATATCGCCAAAATTTGCAATGATCCCAATAGCATAAATAGGTGAACACAAACGTTTCAGCATATCTTCAGTGAGTTTTTACCAGTTCAATCACTCATCAATGCATAAACCTAGAAATTTTGAATATTCTACCTTAGCTACCGATTTCTGATCGAGGTCTATATTTATTAATGGTGTCATTCCATTTACTGTGTGGAACTGTGTATACTGTGTTTTATCAAAGTTTAATGAGAGCCCATTTGCTGAGAACCACTTAATGATTTTCTGAAAAACATCGTTTACAATTTCTTCAGTTAATTCTTGTCTGTTGGGTATGATAGCTATACTTGTATCATCGGCAAAAAGTATCAGCTTTGCATCTTCGTGAATATAGAATGGCAAGTCATTAATATGTATTAAGAACAGCAGAGGACCCAAGACCGAACCCTGCGGCACTCCATTCTTGATTGTTCCCTAGTTTGAGAAATCACCAGTTTTTTGCATATTATGTGAACTACTTATTTCAACTTTCTGCACTCTTCCAGTTAGGTATGATTTAAACCATTTGAGCGCTGTCCCATTCATACCACAGTACTTGAACTTATTCCATGATTTGAGAGATCACAAAAAATCCCAACAGGTGACTTCCGGTTACTCAGAGCATTTAATATTTCATTAGTGAAAGTATATATAGCATTTTCCGTTTAAGAACCTTTCTGGAAACCAAACAGACATTTTGAAACTTCCTGGCAGATTAAAACTGTGTGCCGGACCGAGACTCGAACTCGGGACCTTTGCCTTTCGCGGGCAAGTGCTCTACCAACTGAGCTACCCAAGCACGACTCATGCCCCGTCCTCACGGCTTTACTTCTGCCAGTACCTCGTCTCCTACCTTCCAAACTTTTCAGAAGCTCTCCTGCGAACCTTGCAGTTTTAATCTGCCAGGAAGTTTCATATCAGCGCACACTCCGCTGCAGAGTGAAAATCTCAAACTGACATTTTGTTAAAACTTTATTTTTACAAAGGTGTGAAGCTACTGTAGAATACATTACTTTTTCAAGAATTTTGGATAAGGCAGTCAGAAGAGAGAATGGGAGGTAGTTGTTGACATAAGACGTATACCCTTTTTTATGCAGTAGTTTAACAATGGCATACTTTAGTCTATCTGGGAAAATACCCTGCTTCAGAGAGCTATTACATATGTGGCTAAGAATCCCACTTATTTCTTGGAAACAAGCTTTTATTATCCTACTGAAAATGCCATCAATTCCATGTGAGCTTTTATTCTTGAGAGAGTTTATTATCTTCCTAATTTCAGAAAGAGAGGGGGGTGGAATTTCAGTTGTATCAAATTGTGTGGGTAAGGCCTCTTCCATTAACTGTCTTGCTTCTTCTAATGAACATTTAGATCCTGTTTTCTCTACAACATTTAAAAAAATGATTATTCAAATTGTTTTCGACTTCCGGCTTGTTGTTTGTCAAGTTTCCAATCGCTTTGATGGTAATGCCGTCATCCTGTACTCTTGGTTGCACTGTCTCCCTTGTAATAATATTCAAAATTGTTTTGATTTTGTTATCAGACAACTTGTTCTAATCGTGTGCAATACGAGGGTTGTCCAGAATGTATGTTCCGATCGGTCGCGAAATGGAAACCACTGGGAAAATCCGATAAAGCTTTGCACATATGTGTTGGGCAGTGTCTCTAGTATGCCTGTCGATGTGTTGCGTCGCTCTTTTCAGTTTTGAGTGAACAGTGATCACGTAAAGATGCTTAGGGAATAGCGTCTGCCGCCAACTGTGTGGGCCTGGTTAGCGGTTTCGCCCGTGTCATGCAGCCCGCATAACACAATTGTCGAGCAGTTCCTTCTTCATGCCAATTCTCGGCCGCACATGGCAGGGGCAAGGAAGACGCTCCTGCAGCGTTTCCAATGAGAAGTGTTTGATCACCCACAATACAGTCCGTAATTGGCTCCCCCTGAGTCTCATCTCTGCTCACAAGAAGCGCTCGCTATGAACACAAAATTTTTCCACAGACAACGAGCTGCAGACCAGTTCAGATAACTGGCTGAAAGGACAGGTGGCTGCTTTCTATGACGAGGATATTGGAAAGTTGGTACAACACTACGACAACACTCGAAGTTGGAGTTGCGACTATGTAGAGAAGTATGGGGAAAGTGTATCTAACTGTTGCAAATAAAACGTTTCTGGTTTTCACTGTGGTTTCCATTTCGCGACCGATCAGAACTTGTTTTCTGAACAACCCTCGTAGTTACTAAGGATTTTTAACCTTTATTGTACATGCCAAATGAACATAATCAGCATACCACACAGTAACTTCAGTTTCCCCAGTATCAACTGGGAAAAGTAGGCATATTAGATTCCATATCAGTTCTATATGAATACAATGGTTATGGATGTTTCCGTGGTTTTCTAAATCTCTCAAGATAAAGTCCGGGGAGCTTCTTTCGAAAAGGACGCGAAAAATTTCCTTCGCTGTTCTTCTTGTTCTTAGTCACTAATATTCTTGACGAACGTGAAACCCTATTCTTCCGTACCTCTTTTAATTAGTAGTACATAGCATCACAATATTCAGCATTGCAATGACTAGCCAGAGATTTTAATTCAACTATTTACACACAGCAACTGAAACGTAAGGATGGAAAGTTAAAAACAGTGTAGCTTGCTCCGATAAGCTAACGGAATATCAAACTAGTTTACGACAGTAAAATGCCCATAGTTGTTCTTATTTGCGACTAGTGCGACCAGATAATATGGGACAAGCATTGTATTGTTAGACAGTGTCATTCGTACGATAATTAAGTGCGGTGAGGAATCATCGGAATTCTTCGTCTGCTAGATGATGTCTTTGGTTCATATACCCTGAAATGTACCAAAGTGTCCCTCGTATATTTTTTTCTTTATTGGGTTTCGATTCTCCCGTAAGGGGGCGGGCTGGCAGCAACTTAGTACCCAGCTTTTCAGCCTATAGAATATTTAAAACATAATAAGAAGATAATAAATAATAAAAGCAAGAGATTAAAACTGTGACTTTTTAAATAGTAAAATGGCGGGAATGTGTGAAAGTTAAAATATAAAACGAAGGGTTATAGATGCTAATTAAGACACACAGTAAGCAGACAGGTATAATAGTAGACAGACAATTAAAAAAAACATGGCGACAGTCTGACTGCTGTTCGCAAGAGATAAATAATTAAAACTAGCGACAGTGTGATTTCTGTTCACAACACTGCACTATAAGGTTGGCACGGGGATAACACTTCACAGCCCAAGACAGATTGGAGGGAGGGGAGGCGGCGGGGGGGGGGGGGGTGAAGCGTCACTCGTCATCATTTTGAATAATTTATACTTGGGGTGTGTATAAACCTCACCACGTTTTTCTGTCTTTATGTGAAAGTTAATCTCAGGAACTATCTTAGTGGTATGGATTCACGAGGAAACTTTGTGCACATGATTTATAACTACAGTAATGATGATTGTGTGATACACGTATTCTTATCTGTTCGACAGATGTTTGGAGTGACATCTTATGGGAATGACGGGAGCTACCAGATAATCATCTACAGACGAGTCGGTATCTAGCGGGAAAAGCAGTAAGCAGCTGCCCGAGTTCCAGAGAGCAGCGAAACTTGACCAGAATCTATGCCTATCTATCTATATACAGCGTGGAGACACCTGTGGTTTGTAAGGACCCAAGATACCGAGCTCGGAATATGCGAGTGTGGTCCGGTGAAACGCTCCACGACGTTAGTGATACTGTAAATACATTTATTTTGGAGGATGATTCAGCTATCCCCACTTACGAGTTTTATGCAACTTGCAACGCCATCAAATACCACGCGCAAGATTTTCGTATACTCTCAATCGCTACGTGCAAACTGTTAGTCGTGCAGAAAAAATAAACAGGACCTTCTCGTAGGAAATTTAACTTAGTTAAATTTTGTATTGGGGTACGTTTCGCTGGAGACCATAGTTTTCGAATTATTCAAGGAAAAAGTACAAAAGTGACCTTCAAAGGCATTTTTCTTGAATGACTCGAAAACTGGGGCCTCCACTGAAAACTTACCAGTAAATAATTTAATTATATTAAATTTCCTACTAAAATATCCTGTTAATTTATTTTGCCAGACTAACAGTTCGCACATATCGAGTGAGAGAATATGAAAATCTCATGTGTGGTTGTAGAAGCTGTTGAAGGTTGCCTAAAGCCTATCTCTAGGGGCATCTGAATCACCCTGTGTGTTAGGAAGAAAGACTGAGAATAATTACAGGGGGTTGACTTAGAGTCATTTTGGAGGCTCCTCTGCTAGGAGTTAGCCATTCCAACTGTGCCTTCATAACAATGTTCTCCAGCAAACTATAAGACATTGAGTGGAAATATGTTGATTTAATATAAATTTTATTTATCTTGAAGATAAAATACAAATGTCATTGTTCTTTTAGACTGATAAATAATCATCTTCAAGTCAGGAATCTGAGATGATCACACGTCATAATCAATACATTTACATACTATTCAAGTTGTAAATAAGTACTGTGCAACTGAAGAATGTGCCTTGATAGCACAGAGGAGAATTTGGCATCTTTGTGGAGAGTTGGATTATAAGATTAAGTTTTTCATATTTCTTAAGGAAGAATCTTCCTCAAGTTTTCTTTATTTCATGGGGAAATTTATTCTGGGTAAGGGGTACAGTTGCCCTCTTGCCCAGGATACTTTGGCATGCAGGAAGCTGGCCTTGGCGAGGTCGAGACGCAGTAGGTTGGACACGTAAATTTGCCTATTTAGGGCTATCCACAAGGAGGTAGGAAGGAAAGATGTCCTAGCTGGCGGTGTGCCGGTACAGGGGACAGGGGGACATCTTGTGGCTGGGCGCCGTTGCTCTTGGGCGGTAGCAAGCAGGGCACACTTCTTTTACACGTTTTTATCGGCTACACACTTAGAGTGCACTGGGGGCAGATTCCTCACCAGCAATTCAGGGGCACAGAGCTTCTGCTAGGGTGATGAGCTGGGTTGTTTGGAGGAGGAAACCAGACAGCTAGGTCATCGGTCTCATACTAGGGTGACGATCTTCTTTAGTACATAGGCCACAAATAATTATAGACTGTCGAGTCATATTAATGTGAACTGTTGTCAGAAACGTGAATAACCATCTTTTGCAGTGCGGACCGTTGCGAGACGTGCAGGAAGATAGTCGGTGAGGTTCTGGAAGCTACTGATAGCAATGTGGAGGCATGCCGATTCCTGTGGAACAAATGACTCTGAGCACTATGGGACTTAACATTTGAGGTCATCAGTCCCCTAGACTTAGAACTATTTAAACCTAACTAACCTAAGGACATCACATACAGCCATGCCCGAAGCAGGATTCGAACCTGCGACCGTAGCAGCTGCACGGTTCCGGTCTGAAGCGCCTAGAACCGATTCCTGTGACGTGGACAGCTGCGCGCTAGGATTCTCTGTTGTGGACCCATGGGGCGAACAGCCAGATCGAGGTGGTCCCACAAATGCTCGACTGAGTTTAAATCTGGGGAGTTCGGCGGCCAGGGGAGTACTGTAAACTCATCCCAGTGCTCAAAGAACCAAACACGTACACTGCGAGCTGTGTGACACATGGCACTGTCCTGCTCGCAGATGCCGTCTTGCCGAGGAAAAACAAACTCTATTTGGAGATTACATGGTTCGCAAGGATAATGC
The DNA here is from genome assembly GCF_021461395.2 of Schistocerca americana. Classification (NCBI taxonomy): domain Eukaryota; kingdom Metazoa; phylum Arthropoda; class Insecta; order Orthoptera; family Acrididae; genus Schistocerca; species Schistocerca americana. Next base: position 91,805,364 of record NC_060124.1, on the reverse strand, counting down.
TCACATGTGCTGATCCACTGTGCTTCCAGAATGACGAGATCACCCAGGGATTGGCACGAAACCATTCTCCAGACCATAACACACCAGCGTGTTTGCTTTCAGACGTTTCAAGCCGTTCACGACAGCGGCCATCTGTCCGATGGAGCATAAAACATGATTCATCTGAAACGGTCATCTGTCGCCACTCTGTGGGCGTCCAGTTACGCTACAGGCGAGCAGATTCCAACATTCGTCACAAAGGAACAGCAGTCCGCATTGGTGCTGGAAACAGGCGCCCACTGCGGAGGCCCATACACAGCAACGTTCGTCGAACGGTCACTGAAGAGGCAGTATTGGTAGGACATTGGTTCATCTGGACGGTCGGTTGCTCAAGATTGCACGTCTATTCGCCCGAACACACATCCGCAGCCGTCGTTCAACCCTGTCTTCTATGGCCTGTGGTGAGCCACAGTTGCCTCGGCGCCAGTTTTGGATAATGCCATTTGCCGTGCATGGTATACTTGAACCACGGCGGTACTTATCCATCCTGGAAATGCTTGCACCCGTCACCTGAAACCCAATGATCATCCCCTTTTGGAGGTTAAATAAATCGCTCCGTTTATGCATTACGACAGCGACTGCACTGTTTTCCGCTTCCCCCCAACATGCTATATGTACTCTCCACTGCTGGCGCTACCAAATGCCATCTGGGATTAGCTATTGCATGTAGATGTCGAACATAGTCGATGGTCACATTAGGACAGTGTATCTAAACAGTACATGAAAATGGTTATTCCCATACATACTCCGCGATTTCGGAAGACAACTGCACAAGAATTGAAAGACGTAGAGAAAACGGACACACAACAGTGGATAGAGTATCTCTCCAAGATTTTAACTCATATTGCGGGTGCTCAATCGGGTAGCATATATGACGTGGGAAGATCAGGACGTAGCTATGACGTGCGTGGATACACAGTGACAGCAGCCCACTTTGAAAACCTGTTAAATAGCTTGCCTATCTGCAGGCGCGAACTAATTTAATGTGGCAATATGGAGCGGACACCCACCAAGGTAGCTGAGAACGCTAACGCACTGCTTCCTGGTCTCAGGTAGGCGCGCCGGCCCCAGATCGAGTCCGGTGCTGGAGAGGGCCTGTGTGCCAGCCAGCCTGGATGTGGTTTTTAGGCGGTTTTCCACATCCCACTAGGTGAGTGCCAGGCTGGTCCCCACGTTCCCCCTTAGTTACACGGCTTGCAGACATCTGAACACATTCGCACTCTTCCATGGATTACACTAGATGCAGACAGTTGGGGTACAGTAATTGCTTCCCAGGGTGTATGGGGTGGCGACAGGAAGGACATCCAGCCACCCCTTAAAATTAACATGCCACATCCGATTAACCAGCAGACCCCACAAATCGGGATTAATGCTTGGAAAGAGAGAGAATATAGAGCAGATGATTTGCCTTCTGACATGCCTGTCCCGCAGTAGTGCACTCTGCCACTGTGCCCCAGCACGTATAATGAATCAGAACTTGGACAGATGCTCTGACCACTGAGATGTCACATTTTTCTGTATGTCTTGTAGTTTTTACACGGTCATTTCCTGAAAACCCAGATGTACTTGTGAATATCGCTCTATTTTTAAGGAATAAATTTTAGATAGTAATTAGACTGGCTTTGCGTCGTGTATAGGTTTTCACTCCCAGAAGATGATAGCTTAAGCGTCGAAAGTAGGAATCACAGTTGTATTTTGTGGCCGAGACAAAATTTAGATTCAACGTTCTGTGCATCGAGCTTTATTAAGTATGTTGACTTCTTCGATTCCAAAACTGGGAATTATACGAAGAGCGAAAGTTGCTGACCTTAGCTACAGCTGTAGAATGACAGTACACATCCCCTTCTCAGTGGTGTAACTAGGCAAACTAGCGACCAGGGTAAAATTCGACTTTGCAGTCACCCCCTTCCCCTCTTTCACTTCAATTACCGACATCACCCAATTTTTGTTTAACAGGCACCGTTGATTAGCCGGTTTATTTGTTTATGCAGATTGACATATCATTAAAAATAAAGTAACAAATACACATTTCAGTAATCTTTTTTTATTTTCTGTTATTATTTTTTGTAACGCTTTAAAACATAGAACAACGCACAGTCGAAAGTCAAATCTCTTGCAAGAATAACATGAGTTCATTGTTTCATTGCACAGCAATGCAAAACAGTAAGAAAGGAAATAAGAAACGCGATAAAAGTTTTACACTTTCATTGCGTTGGCTCAACTGGCATGGCAGGAGTGACTCCATGTAGTAGCCGATAACAGTACACAAACGTCTTAGTAGGAAGTAAAAGTTGGTCCTATGGAACTGCTGCCCCGCGGAATCGACCACTACATGTTGTAACGTCTCCATATGACCCATTCCACTGATCTTGGAAAGCCACCTACTGTTTTGCTTCAATTCTTGACTCAAAATGTTCGTCGTGACTATATCTAGAGAGAAAAGATGGACGAGAGAGTGCGTAATATTGCAGCAGCATTTCAACACCAAAGGAGACACCAGTTTCAGATTCATAATTGTGTTCTGCATGTATCTGTGTAATCCATTATAATGTATTCACGTCATATCTTTCCTGTCCCCACTATCGTCTGCTAGTATTAAAGTGTGGTTTGTCCGTAGCTGCTACTTCGAGTTTTCTTAGTTGCCGGGAGGTTCCCTGGAATATTAGCAGCAGTTTAGCCAACTTTTGTGTAGAACTTTGAACACGGGTACGTAAGATCAGAGAGGCATTAGTGACGGTCAGCATTCATAGTGAGGTTGGTACAGATAAAAACCGGTTACGCTCTCTGAGCCCTTCCGGGTTGTTGTGCAGACCCCAGCGACGGGGCAGGTTAGTTTTATTCTTCCCTAAGACGCCGGTGAGTGAGGATGCGCCGAGTAGTATCTCTAGTTTCTAAAATGAGTTTGAATTTCCGGCAATCACTCTCGTGCGTGTCACTGATAATCATGCCGCACCAACTAACTCAGTCGTAGAACGGTATTAATTTCATTAGTATTCAGTTTATCAGATGAGATCTTTCGTGGAACTGCAACCTGGCGTGGACAAGCGGCGCCGCCAAGCGATAGTTAGTTTCGTGTGTTATCTATGAATGTGTAGTGTGCTTTGTGGAAGGCTTCTGTCAAACATTATTTAATTTACCGTCCAATTTGTGTTTCATTCACACACCCTTAGTATCCCATGCTCTGCTGCACCACGTGCGTTTCCTAGTAAACCAAGACGCTCCAATTCGATGTAAACACCTCTCGTGTTCGAACTGAATCCTCAAAATGGTTCAAATGGCTCTGAGCACTATGGGACTCAACTGCTGAGGTCATTAGTCCCCTAGAACTTAGAACTAGTTAAACCTAACTAACCTAAGGACATCACAAACATCCATGCCCGAGGCAGGATTCGAACCTGCGACCGTAGCAGTCTTGCGGTTCCAGAACTGCAGCGCCTTTAACCGCACGGCCACTTCGGCCGGCCTGAATCCTCAGTTTCATCGCGGAGTAGATGTACCCACGTGTGGTAAATTTATTTACAAAATTACTGTATTGCACGGAATTTCGGAAGTGGGCCTTGTTCTCTGAAAGTGACCTTACCCAGCCGCGCCCTGACACGGTGAGCTTACATGTGGAGTAGAGGAGCTTTCTTCTAAATTCTATCTTTTGTTGTGTGAATGATCAGTGTGGCTGTGGTGTGTGTGATCTTGATAAACTGTAACCAGTAATTTAGCAGCATTGCCCCCACACGTGTCGGTTCAGTTGCTGCTTTGTATAACGTACCATGTGTCGAGATTCACGCGCAAGCATTCGAACTAACTGCGTTTTAACTAAACATCTGTGTATGCGGTACTTTTAATGGGGAAATAAATGTTAACTATTTCTAAATTCGTTGCTATTACATCTCAAAGCGCCATTCCGCTTCCTAGTAAGGATCCGACATACCTCCACTTCTTCTACTGGCTATTGATGGCGGAGACTTGCAATGAGTACGTACAAGTGATAATTTGCGCAATGGATATTTTCACGCTACTGAAGTCGCCCTGACACTTATAGGTGCCCCAGTAGGAGCACGTTATTCTTATTAATTGTGTAAATTGTCACGTGATAACCTACCCGTTTCCTAATCTTATCCTGTGGATCCGATAGAATGTCAGGATAAGCCGACCGCCGGCCGGTGTGGCCGTGCGGTTCTAGGCGCTTCAGTCTGAAACCACGTGACCGCTACGGTCGCAGGTTCGAATCCTGCCTCGGGCATGGATGTGTGTGATGTCATTAGGTTACTTAGGTTTAAGTAGTTTTAAGTTCTAGGGGACTGATGACCTTAGATGTTAAGTCCCATAGTGCTGAGAGCCATTTGAACCATTTGATAAGCAGACCAAATCGAGTCCCCCTTTTAATGAATAAGTTATAAAATGTACACAAGAGACAAGAAAATACTGTGCAGAGACAAGAAAATACTATGTACTAAAGGATAAATGCCGTGATTTTAATACATTTAGCCGGCCGTGGTGGCCGAGCGGTTCTAGGCGCTTCAGTCTGGAACCGCGCGACCGCTACGGTCGCAGGTTCGAATCCTGCCTCGGGCATGGAAGTGTGTGATGTCCTTAGGTTAGTTAGGTTTAAGTAGTTCCAAGTTCTAGGGGACTGATGACCTCAGCTGTTAAGTGCCGTAGTGCTCAGAGCCATCTGAACCATTTTTTTAATACATATACTCATCATAAAAAACATTTTAAAGAAACTAAGTAAGGATTACAAATCTCAGATTCTCCCTATGTTAACACTGCCCTATAATGTACTCGCGATTTGTGATTAGGAGCGGAGTAACTGACATCCCCCGTGTACTAAATAGCAAGAAGGAACTACTGTCTCAGTGAGCACTGTGAAACTTCAGTGCAGAACGCAGTAGAACACGTGATTCATCAACGTGAATTCACTTTCCCTCACGCCGGTGCACAAGCAAGGTTACTGTAATGATCAGAAGCTATAACCGCAGGACTTCTCGCCTCGGCAAGATAACAGCAAAATTGTACTTCACCAAAATTACAGCCGAAGACGTCCGTCGACTCCCGTGGACCTCCAAGACGACCCTCCCGCTCCGCGACCATGCAACGACTCCTACTTTTTTCACTCCTCTTTTCGCTGCTCAAAATCTTTTCTCCCCCTTATATTTGGGTGGCGAATCATCTATCCGGAAGGCGCTCGTTTCTGAACGCCGACCAATCGCAGTCTAGAATCCATATCGAAGTTTCTGGAAGTTCTTTCTATGTCCGAAAGAAATTGCGCGAATACCTGGTGCCATGTGTTTTTGGCCGACCAGTCCGCCTTCTCACGCCTGCACGCTGGAAACGCGTTCTCGTTTTGCAGGTGGTCCAGCTCACGGGCGGGTCCTGGGATTAGCGCCGGAAGCGGCTGTGGCGTCCTATTGTCCGATGGAGTGTGTGCGCGTCCTGTGTCCTTCCGTTCTACCACAAGTTTCACAGCTCTGCTTGTTCCCCAGTTACCCAACATGCAGACATTATACAACAAATTAAGTGTACTAGACGATGTCAGTCACATACATGTTTTTAATGAACGAGCACAAACCTGTCTTTTCTGTCATTGAAGGGGCTTACTTATGTCGTATTGGATGTAAACGCGGCTTTGTAAGTTGTAAAATAACGCCACCTTGCAAGGATCACTAAAAAAAATCAGTCAGTTCCCCTTAATAATGTTTCAATGAAATGTATCATGATTATTTTATAACAGATGTGTGAATAGATATTTTATTAAATCATCAAACTAACTGTGAGGTGGCACCTTTATCAGTTTAACTAATTAATATCTAAATAAATTTGGTCCACTAATCATAAATTTTGTAATAAATGAAAAGCACCAGTTTCCTTTTGTTCTACAATATTGCTTTTATTGTTAACCGGTTTTCGGCTTACAAGGCCATCATCAGACATTTACTGAGTATTATCACCAAAGAAGTTAAATGTTAGCAGACAACATTGGAAGAGAAGTAACACATCTAGACTGAAGTAGAAACATACAGTAAGTAACATCTTTGCAATGAAAAAGTAAAAACTGAATAGTACATAAATAACAATGGAGTAGACAGAAAACCTTTAGCACAAAATAGGAATAGCAAGCCTACAAACAGTTTCTATTAATAAACAAAACTAATAAAATAAAATAAAATTAGTACTAGACAAGGCTGCATCAGGAGGTATGAAACATGGAGAGTGACACACAACCAATTAAAAGAAGAGACAGTTATCAATGTTGAAAGGGTACAGTACCGCCCGACATTGAAAATAGGTACGAAATACTTCATTATTTTTGTCAGAACAATACATTTTTTTTGTAAAATAACTCAATTTCAATTAATACAGCGAAGCCGGATACCAGTGTGGGAAAGAATGACAATTAATTTATTTATTTAATTGATCACATGTGCACTCCCACAAAGTAAATCCCTACATCCAGTTTGGTGAGATTTGTGAAATGAATGAATGTATGGTCGTCTGCTAACCGCAGATAGTGAATGTGAATATATGATCATCTTTGAGTCGATCCTTTGGCCACCTTTGGTGGGACCAAAGAGATGTAATTTACCAGAGCTTTGAGCGCCTGAAATGTGGCTGACCAATACGGTAAGAAGGTGCTCCCCCCACTTCGACAGAGGTGCGAGAGCACCTCGAGAACGGCCATATTTCAGCACTCTGCCGCTGGATCTTGTGCTGTTAAGACCTGTTTTAGTTGTGCTTCGTAATGATGAAAGAGTGGAGACATGGTATGCATGTGGAATATTTAAGAGTAGTTTGAGATATTAATTTCTCTATTTCAGGAACTTTTGTGGGGAGAATTAAATGTCAGGCAGGTAATATTAAAGGGATTGTAGTAATCTTCAGAAGTGACCAACGGTCACAATGAAACCACGTGTAGCAATAAGTTGAAATACTTCCGTGTGCTTAAGTTAAGCTGAATCACTAGCGTGTGTACAATAAGTTGAAATATTTAAGAAATAGCGTGTGTACCATAAGTTGAAATATTTAAGAAATGGCGTGTGCAGGACTTGAAATTAGAGACGAGTACTTCCACGTGGTGAGTACTGTGTGAGTCTCAATCTGTGTATGAGACAAAGGATAAAGAGAAGTACTCGTCCATGGTATCAGTTGAGGACTCGCGTGTGTGATGTTCTTAATGTTAAATTGTGTGATATGATTCCGTGTGACGCTAGATTTAAACTCTGAGAGAGAATCAAGGTGAGTCGGCCGTCTATCCAGCAACGCCACTTGGCTTGCATTGCACAGGAAGACGTGCATATTTCTCCAGAGTTCACAGTAGGAAAGTAGAATTACAAAGTGGGGCAGTGTCGTGTGAAACTGGGATAAATATTAATTGATGTGGGAAAGCTGAAAGTGATAATGTTGCGACTATTCTCTGTGTAGTATTTCATGTTGTAGTGTGATGTAAGTCATGTAATTTGGGTATGTGTGGTTTGCATGGGAGAGTAGCGAGGTAGTTTCGAAAGATTAGTGGGTTACGCTTGTTCCTTCAGTACCGCTCGGTCTGGAGGAAAGTTTAGTGATGATGATTGTGAGAGTCGAAGTGTGAGGTACAATAAAAGATCCACCATCCTATCCAGAAAGTGCACTGTAGCGTTAAAAATAATTACGAGACCATAATATAGAGATTCACCATTGTAAAGCCATGCCCACTGGGCGGAATTTCTCATGTGTTTTTGTTGTAGGTTGTGGAATTTGTGTGTTTAGGTTAGAGAAATTATTGGAATAAATATGATAGTGAAAAGAAAAAGATTGGTAGACTATTCCTTCGAATTGTGTGTTGTCATAATGTCCCGAATTTATAATGTGTGCGCCATTCATATTCAGTGCGGTGGCCACGTGCTGACAAAAGCCGTTAAGTAAAAGACAAAAAAGAAAATGTGGTATTGCCAGTGCGTAGTGTACAGTCAGAGTTCCGTAGATTATTGATAGTCAGATGCGTGTTTCCGTTGCGTATTAATCATATAGGAGGATAACTTGTAACTTAAATTGTGAGTACGAGAGTTCATGTTACTCGATAAAATTAAGAATGAATCCACTCGCTTGGCAGACCACTCATCTTGCAGGCCTGACTGCTTGATGCCACAGTATGAGCAAGGCATGTGGGTGCCTCTCAATGTAAATACGGAATACATAAGGATCTTAAGCAATATCAATAAGATAAACAGAAATAAATAAATGCAGGAAAATGGAGGTGTTTAAGTGAATCTACAGTTTGAGAGTGTGGTGGTACTGCATTTTAACATTAACATTATAATCAAAGCAGTGGATGTGTAACAGTTTTCATTAAATAAATGAGCAAAGTAAAATACGAACAGTATTTGATGAGACAACTACAAGAGGTGTTAAACATGGACAGTAATACAAGTACCAGTTAAAAGAAAGCCTTAACTATTGAAACTACAGTCTATGTGGAATACAAAGACAACTTCAACAAAATAAAACAACTTCTTTGGTGATAATACTCAGTAAATGTCTGAAGATGGCCTTGTAAGCCGAAAACCGGTTAACAATAAAAGCAATATTGTAGAACAAAAGCACACTGGTGCTTTTCATTTATTATAATGTTGCTATACCAAGAACCGACGGAAGATTCTTCTAACATAAATTTTGTGTTTGGTACTTGTTCGAGGCAAGTGAACGTAGTCGCTCTCTGCGTAGCCACTCTAGGTATGTAGGAAATCAGAAAAAAGATATTTCGTGAAGCTAGTCCTACCAGTACCTTGCAGTAGTAAAAGACAACAGCTTTCATTCAATGTCACGAGAGGCGGAGACGCCAAAATATAAGTTATTGTCAGCAGAGAAGCTGAATGAGTCGGACAAGAGAGTTCAGTGACTTCGAACGTGAACTAGTTAATGTCCTTCAATAACAAACCCATCAGCGACATTTCAGCCCTTCTCCAGTTGCGTAAGTCGACTGTTAATGATGTAACTGTGAAATGAAACGCAATGGAATAAACACATGTAAAACAAGACCATGTCGACCTCAGGAACCGTCGAAAACAGCAGAAAGTAGTTGTAAATATGGCAGACGTCGGCAGAAGGAATCACTTGTGAGTTTGAAAGAGCTATCAGCAGTGCAGCTAAGACTATGAGTATGCGTAGGGAGTTGATGACGATGGGATGCAGCTCCTCATAACCACACATTACTGTGGTCAATGCTAAGCGAAGACTGAGGTGCTGTGAAGAGCAACGGCACTGGACGACTGAATACGAGCTGCAATCCCATAGTTTAATACTGTAAATAATTTGTATTGATTTATTATGAGTAATGTAAAGCATATATTGTTTAATATGAAATGTCGCTGATCTACTTCTAAGAAATGTAAAGGTTTTGTGATATGTTTATTCTTTACAAGTCAAGTCCTTTGTATTATTTGGAGGAGAGTAGCATTTCATTATGTTTATTTGTGTTGACTTCTTAATATGCTTAAAAATGAGATTTTTTTATTTGTGTTAGTTGGTAACTACATTGTGACTGCTTCATACATAGGGGATTTGCATTATATAAAGAAAAACCCAATGTAGTTCCCCTCTGCAACGAAAGAGAGTTGGCGCGCTAGGAAAAGGTGGATATGGCGCTCGTCTGGGCGCCAAACGAGAGAGCACAGTAGTCAGTCGACAGCAAGTAACTGACGAGCTAACAGCGCAGTTGCCGAGTGAGGCTTATAGTATTATAAGTGGAATGGAATGGCCTCGGATTTAATATGCCGCTGTAAAATGATGCTCTCGATTTGGGAAAAGCTCTAAAATTATTATTAAGAACGCCAAGAAGAGGTAAATAGAGCTTATTATTGCCAATGGAAAGACCACCTAGCCGCCACCTACTCGCCACCTCGACTGCGCAACCACTTCGTCACACTCACGAAATATCAGAAATGTATTAATGTGTGAACCAGTAGTTGTGTTTGGTTCTAGGGAAATATAATGCTAATGTTCAAAAATGTGTTTCAGCAAAGTGTCCATCCCATGCACTTTTCCAAGTAGGATCCTCTCCATTAAGTAATGAAATCCGAGAACGTTCATTGCATAAAAAGCATTAACAATTCTATGGTGTATTTTTTTATGTGTGGCAAAATTTTATGCCAGTACACTTAAGGTGCTGGGCAAGAATTACTTGTTTCTCATACATATAACAGTGACTGTCCATGTTTGAATGTTCTGAAAATTAACTGGAAAATGAACTTAAAAATCAATTTAGGAAAGAGTATTACTTGGAAAAGAGAGTACTAATGTTTACTGATTTAAGATTGTTTTCAAAACTTAGTTGCGTCACAAGTGGTACTCTAAACATTTTGTCCAGAGGTTGTTTGAAGTCAAATTTTACTGGAAATTGTCTCTGTTTTGTAGAGGTTATTTTCTTGGTAAAGAGTGTTCAAATAGTACAAACTTAATTACTCAAATTGAAAGAGTAATTCAATCCCACTTTAATGATACATAAATTTGAAAGTGTATACAATTTTGTTGTTACAATGAAAGGGCTAGTTTGTGGGATCACATTTCTTTTCCGTCATAACAAAAAGAAAGAATAGATCAGCGTAGTAGGTTTCTAGCTAATGGTTCTTGAAGTAATCACTGTGAAACAAAGATAGAAGGTTTGTATACTATGTGTCCATTTTGCTTCTGTATAGTGAATGTGCGTGTTAATTGTACTTTACTATTATTATGTGCTAACTGGTCTTGGTGGTTATTGAAGGGTAGGATTAAGCTATATTAGTTAAAGACAAAAGTAATGATTAAAGTTAACAAGAGAAGGGCTCATTCGCAAATCTAGTGACAACTACTGCTATCCACTGTGTAATTTGTCCATTTTGGTGTGTTCATTTTACTCCATAGAACAGTTTTTAATGAAAGTTCGCTTTGAAACAGTAAAAAACTGGTTCTTGATGAACAATGCTTTTACATTATTATGCCCAATTAGGCTGGCGACCGTATAACTATTTCATTTAACAGTAATCAGTTACTGTTACTCCTTCCAAAATTATTTCTTTCTGTCATCTAACTACAGCTGTTCTTACGAAATTAAGGTTCGATTCCAATTTTCCGTTAGGTAAACTCCGTCAAATTTCTAAATTCCTCTCAGAGGGTAACATTTACTGCAAGTTTAGGCCATATTTGGCAAATTTACTACCACTGTAGTGTTGTACGTGGCTGCCTTGTGACAAAAATAAACCTCGTCTTCACTAGGTAAATTCCATGTCAGTATAACGAACGGAGCAGTAGTGCTATAGAGTGATTTGGAGGGATGGACGGCGCCATACTCTGTAGAACTCAGTTGGAATGCCTGGTGGACGTTCCCTACCGTCATGTGTAGTGACAACGTTGAAACATGGAGGAGATATTATCACGGTATGGGAGCGTTTTTCGTGGTTAGGATGTGGTCTCCTTATTGCTCTCAAGAAAATGGCAAGTACGGAACGATACGTATATCATCTTACCGTATTGTGTACAATAGATGAACAGTTCCGACAAGCTGCGAGGGAAAGGTTTGTGGGCAATAACATTCTTGAACTGGACTGCTCTGCCGACAGTCCTGACTTGAACCGAATGGAACATCTTTCGGATGAGTTAGACCCCAGCGTCTAACATCACTAGTGTCTGTGGATTCGTTTCTTCAGAAATAATGGGCTGCCATTCCTGCACAGACATTCAACCACGTCTTTAAAAGTGTCGTTAGCAAAGTTCAAGCTTTCGTAAAGGAAGGGTGGACGCACCACATAATAAATCCCACAAACAAATGCCTGGGTACATTTTATCTCTATATATCCCCCTTCCCATTTTAATGCCTTCTTCTTCTTCTGTTCGCCTTCTTCTCCTTCACGCGCCCTCTTTCTCTTTTCGTTAGTTTTCCCTGATTCTGCTCCCCACAGATGTTTAATGAACAAAGTAAGAGCATATGGATTATCAGACCAATTGTGTGATTGGATTGAAGAGTTCCTAGATAACAGAACGCAGCATGCCATTCTCAATGGAGAGAAGTCTTCCGAAGTAAGAGTAATTTCAGGTGTACCGCAGGGGAGTGTCGTAGGACCGTTGCTATTCACAATACATATAAATGACCTTGTGGATAACATCGGAAGTTCACTGAGGCTTTTTGCGAATGATGCTGTAGTATATCGAGAGGTTATAACAACGGAAAATTGTACTGAAATGCAGGAGGATCTGCAACGAATTGACGCATAGTACAGGGAATGGCAATTGAATCTCAATGTAGACAAGTGTAACGTGGTGCGAATACAAAGAAAGAAAGATCCTTTAACATTTAGCTACAATATAGCAGGTCAGCAACTGGAAGCAGTTAGTTCCATAAATTATCTGGGAGTAGGCATTAGGAGTGATTTAAAATGGAATGACCATATAAAGTTGGTTGGTTGGTTGGTTTGGGGAAGGAGACCAGACAGCGTGGTCATCGGTCTCATCGGATTATGGAAGGATGGGGAAGGAAGTCGGCCGTGCCCTTTCAGAGGAACCATCCCGGCATTTGCCTGGAGTGATTTAGGGAAATCACCATATAAAGTTGATCGTCAGTAAAGCAGATGCCAGACTGAGATTCATTGGAAGAATCCTAAGGAAATGCAATCCAAAAACAAAGGAAGTAGGCTACAGTACACTTGTTCGCCCACTGCTTGAATATTGCTCACCAGTGTGGGATCCGTACCAGATAGGGTTGATAGAAGAGATAGAGAAGATCCAACAGAGAGCAGCGCGCTTCGTTACAGGATCATTCAGTAATCGCGAAAGCATTACGGAGATGATAGACAAACTCCAGTGGAAAACTCTGCAGGAGTGTTGTGTACATAGTTCCGCGTAGTCAGCGTGTACACAACTTTCCCACTAGAGCGCGCCCCGCTAAGGACAACAGCGCAGGCGCAGTGCTCGTCCATCTCCGCACTACGAGATGGCGCTGCCTTAGAGACGGACCAAATTCTGCTTCCGCCGATCCGCGTATTAATATGTAACGCAGCCAATGAGATTGCTGCTAACGTAGAACCTTTTCTCCTCACGGATCACACTCGCACAGTGATGCACAAACGCGCGAGGTATTATAAAGAGTGTACAGACCTCTGATTAGTCAGTCTGCATTTGTCTGCACCAGCCTGTACCAGCCAGCATTAGTCTGTACCAGTCTGTACGAGTTCTACACTTGTCTGTACCAGTCTATAGTCAATTTTCAGTCTGCGCCTAATAAGATTACCATATTCCAGTACATAGTCAGGAAGATAAATGTATAGACACTTTTGTCAAGTATCAGAGATATATGTGAGAATAAGATTAACGTACCAATACCAAAGGAACGTCAGATTGTCAGTTGTAAATAGCATCCAGAACCAAGTTAAGAAATTTTTATGCTTGTTATTATTTTAATAAATGTGTGTGAAAATTAATCAAGTTCTGTTTAAAGTTGGTCACCGTCAATCTGCTACTCTAAGCGTGCAAGTGGCATTTCTGTCATCTGACCTAACGGCAGAAGATGAACACGCCACGATAAGACCACGACACATATTGCTGACACTCGCCTACTTCGTTAGAGCGACAAGTCAAATAATCTGATGGTGTGTGTACTGGAGGTCTTACAGTACGCACACCACAAGGAGAGACGCTCAGTAGCTCGGTATGGGCTTTTGTTGAAGTTTCGAGAACATACCTTCACCGAGGAGTCAAGCAGTACATTGCTCCCTCCTACGTATATCTCGCGAAGAGACCACGAGGATAAAATAAGAGAGATTAGAGCCCACACAGAGGCATACCGACAATCTTTCTTTCCACGAACAATACGAGACTAGAATAAAGGGAGAACAAATAGAGGTACTCAAAGTGCTCTCCGCCACACACCACCGGGTGGCTTGCCTAGTATGGATGTAGATGTAGACGTAAGATGTAGACACTACGCTCGGGGCAGCTTCCCAGCTGTTATTTCCCACTTGCGCCATTGCCTCTTCTTACTCCAGCATAGTTTGTACAAAAATTCTATTCACACAGACGCTGTCTGGCCACGCTATCGGTAGGTTCAATACGCCGGAAAGGACTTCCGGCGAGCGACAGGATCGGGTTGAAGGAATGCCGTCGAGTGATCTGCTTGCCGGCTGCGAGCAAAGGGTTCCGTAGCGGGAGCGGAGCAGCCAGCTTCCCTGTAAATGGAACTCTCCCGCCGGTCGGCGGCAGGAATTTAAGCGCTGCAAAGGTGAGACGGACACGTGTAGTCCGCTCGCGCACACACACGCACACGCGCGCGCTCTGGGGAAGTCGTTTCTTCAAACGAGGTGGAGGGCTTCAGGAGGGCAGAGCGCCTGAAAAGAGGAGCCGCTGCTACCTGCTGAGGGGTGGAGCCCCGCTCTAAAGAAGCCACGCGCCGGCATGCGTACGTGCATCGCCAGGGGGCGCAGCGCCAGCCGGCTCCGTTTGAAACGTGACGCGGCGCTGCGTAAATTATGCACGGCGTAGTAAACTGCGCTGAATGCGGCCGCTTTCACATTAATTGCTGCAGCAGCGGCGTCGAGTCGGGAGTAGCACCGGCAGCCGCTAGCTGGCCAGGCAGGAGGATGAGGGGAGGGGGAGGAGGAGGAGGGGGAGGGAGAGGAGATGCCCGCGCCCGGCTTTTACCGCCCCCCATTCAGGCCACCCACGCCGCCGCCTCCGCGGCCGCCCCTTTTTCTGAATGCGCACACTATAACCAGGAAGTAATTAAAAACTCGTTACGGCGCCCTGTGTCGCTGAATATTTCGCAATATTCAGGCCGCGTTGTGCAGCTGCTAGGTTTGCGGATAATGCGAGGCTCGAGAGGCGCCGGGAACACCCTTCGAACCTCTCCGTCCCGCCCAACTGTCGCCTTCCTCTCCCTCTCCGTCTCTGCTTCACCCTCGTCACTTCATCCAGCTAACCGTGACACCGCACATCGACATGGCAGATTTAGCAGCAATAGTTATCCAACAGGAAATAAAGTGAGACGAAAATGTTTCGCTTCAGTGTCATTCTCGTTGCAGCTAAATCACTGCCACCGAACTACCGCACCTTATAAGCAGTATAAAGAGCAGCCCTCGATAATTCTCTCTACATTTCTTTAGGTATTTTCTGTTTTAAAAGTCATGGTATACCTCCCCATATCGCGTTGGACCCCCTTTTACTTGCCATAGTGCAGCAACTCGTCGCCGTATAAAATGAGCCAAGGTGCCTGCATAGTTACACTACTGGCCATTAAAATTGCTACACCACGAAGACGACGTGCTACAGACGCGAAATTTAACCGACAGGAAGAAGATGCTCTGATATGCAAATAATTAGCTTTTCAGAGCATTCACACTAGGTTGGCGCCGGTGGCGACACCTACAACGTACTGACATGAGGAAAATTTCCAACCGATTTCTCATAAACAAACAGCAGTTGACCGCCGCTGCCTGGTGAAACGTTGTTGTGATGTCTCGTGTAGGGAGGAGAAATGCGGACCATCACGTTTCCGAATTTGATAAAGGTCGGATTGTAGCCTATCGCGATTGCGGTTTATCGTATCGCAACATTGCTGCTCGAGTTGATCGAGATCCAATAACTGTTAGCATAATATGGAATCGGTGGGTTCAGGAGGGTAATATCGAACGCTGTGCTGGATCACAACGGCCTCGTATCACTAGCAGTCGAGATGACAGGCATCTTATCCGCATGGCTGTAACGGATCGTGCAGCCACGTCTCGATCCCTGAGTCAACAGATGGGAACGTTTGCAAGGCAACAGCCATCTGCACAAACAGTTCGACGAATTTGCAGCAGCATGGGCTATCAGCTCGGAGACCACGTCTGCGGTAACCCCTGACGCTGCATCACAGGCAGGAGCGCCTGCGATGGTGTGCTCGACGACGAACCTGGGTGCACGAATGACAAAACGTCATTTTTTCGGATGAATCCAGGTTCTGTTTACAGCATCATGATGGTCGCATCCGTGTTTGGCGACATCGCGGTGAACGCACATTGGAAGCGTGTGTTCATCATCGCCATACTGGCGTATCACCCGGTGTGATGACATGGGGTGCCTCTGGTTACACGTCTCGGTCACCTCTTGTTCACATTGACGGCACTTTGAACAGTGGACGTTACATTTCAGATGTGTTAAGACCCGTGGCTCTACCCTTCATTCGATCCCTGCGAAACCCTGCATTTCAGCAGGATAATGCACGACCGCATGTTGCAGGTCCTGTACGGGCCTTTCTGGATACAGAAAATGTTCGACTGCTGCCCTGGCCAGCACATTCTCCAGATATCTCACCAATTGAAAACGGCTGGTCAATGGTGGCCGAGCAACTGGCTCGTCATAGTACGCCAGCCACTACTCTTGATGAACTGTGGTATCGTGTTGAAGCTGCATGGGCAGCTGTACCTGTACACGCCATCCAAGCTCTCTTTGACTCAATGCCCAGGCGTATCAAGGCCGTTATTACGGCCAGAGGTGGTTGTTGTGGGTACTGATTTCTGAGGATCTATGCACCCAAATTGCGTGAAAATGTAATCACATGTCAGTTCTACTGTAATATATTTGTCCAATGAATACCCGTTTATCATCTGCACTTGTTCTTGGTGTAGCAATTTTAATGGCCAGTAGTTTGTTTCACGCAGTGTTGCTTGTCTGTTAGCACTGACAACTCCACGCCAAAGCCGCTACTCTCGTTCGTTAAGTGAAGGCCTTTGGGCACTTCATTGTCCGTGATGAGCGGTAATGCCTGAAATTTGGTACTTTCGGCATTCTCTTGACATTACGGAACTCAGAATATTGATTTCTCCAACGATTTCGTGATGGGATGTCCCTTGCTTCTAACTCCAACGACCATTCTGCGTTCAGAGCCTGTTAATTTCCGTGGTGCGGCCATAATCACGTCGGAAACCTTTTCACATGATTCACCCGAGTGCAAATAATATCTCTGCCGATGGGGCACCCTTTTGTATCTTGTGTACGCAACACTACCCCCATCTATGCGCATATCGCTAGCCTATGACTTTAGTGATCTCAGTATATAGACAGTTTACTTGCCAGACTTAGCACTGCTGTCGAACCGTTCGGCTCGCACCTCACGTCATGTGCCGGGCTACAAAGCAGCAGCAGAGCCAGGTTGTACCAGGGGTCCGCAAGCTTCAGTGTTAGATCTGATACCCTTCTCGATTCCATTTTTGAAAAAGGGTTAATACATGTGTCTGACAATTGGAGAATTATAAGTCCTTTGAAAGTACTTTATCAAATTTACTCTAAAATATTAAATAAGCGCTTAAGAGCAATAGCAGATGTATTGCAGAGGGAAGAACAAAGCGGATTTTGGAAGAGACGGCCAGAACGATGATATTAGAAACAGACTGTGAACAAAAATGGAAGAAAGCAGATATCCCACACATCATACAAATTATTTTCTTCTGGCTGGGTCCCACAGCCTCAATTAACCTGAAGAAGGGCAGTATTCCACCAGCGCTGTGTTTAACACAGCTCGGTGGAATAATGTCCATCTTCAAACATCTTACGCAGCCAGTCAAAAACTTAAATGAACATTCCAAAATAATCATAAACACGTGCATCTCAGAAACAGAAGAGATAATATAAAATAAAGGTGTCAGGCTGTGATGCACACTTTAAAACCTTATTGAGGATATCGTAAGGAAATGAAAGGTTGATGTATGTGAAGTTACACAGCTGTTAAGGAACTATCATCTCAACACTATGCTATATGCGGATGATGTAACCTTAATACAGAATCATGTAGCAAACTTGCAACATACGATGTGCAATACATAATATGAACTAGGAAGACAGTGCTACAATCTTAAAATATCCACCACTAAAGCTAAAGGTATGATTCACTATGGAATACACTCAGTCCGATCAAAATTGTGCTTGAAGACAAGGCACTGGAGTAAGTCACCAGTTTTAGACACTTAGGGTGCGATATCAATTTGAATAACGGTGTTGATGTACAGAACAAAAATCAGTCAATATTAGCACTTATGTGGACCTACGAAAAAAAGATGGCTCTGAGCACTATGGGACTTAACTTCTGAGGTCATCAGTCCCCTAGAACTTAGAACTACTTATACCTAACTAACCTAAGGATATCACACACATCCATGCCCGTGGCAGGATTCGAACCTGCGACCGTAGCGGTCGCACGGTTCCAGACTGTAGCGCCTAGAACCTCTCGGCCACCCCGGCCGGCTACGAACAAAAGCTTAAAGAACAATACGAGAGGAAAATACAAAATTAAAGTTTTACAAAACAATCGCTGTGATTATCTTGCTCTATGGCAGTGAACCTTGGATTGAAAGAAAGAAAAAGCAGCGCACAGTCGGCTAAAATGAGATTTTTAAGATGTAGGATACAATGCTGGCAACGTCTTAAATGTATGGAAGAAGGCAGCATTCCAGTCACTCTAAACAAGTAAAGGCCCTCAGCAAAACGAGGGATGACAGAGAAAAAAATAATTTCAAAAATGTGAAGTTGAAAAATGCTTATTGCTTAAAACAGGAAGTGAAGAAGAAAAGGTAGAACTGAAATTTAAACTGAGCACGAAGCTTCAATTTACAAGAAGGCATCAGCACCATGTCTTCAGAGCAGCCTCCATCCACCTCTCTTCATTCCTCTGGTCCGAAATTATGACGGAAAAGAATGGAGACTTACCCGCCATTGATATTAAGTCTGAATTTGAAAATATGAACTGTGTATTTAAACTGTTTGACGGGCAAGCAAGACGACGCTGTTAGTCAGTCGCATAGGCGCGGTCCAATGATGTAATTGGAAGCACACTGCCCCCAAAGGGATGGGATCCGAATTCGAATGAGGTTCTAAATTCTCACAGGCATTCATCGCAGTCTAACAGCACAGCGTGGAAGGAAAGTAGAGGAAACCCATAACAAGCTGCAACTTTGTCCGACAAGCGTACTCCTCTCGCACAGATGGCGTCGCCCTGCCTGCGAAAGTCAGGGTCCAAGGTTTGAAGCGCGGTTCAGCTTACGCTTTTAACTTATACAATCGTATCAGAAAATACTCGGCAGAGAGCTGAGCATTTCATCCTCATTTAACAGAAGAATTCAGGAAGAACGGATATAGTCTTACAAACCAAGGCGCAAACCCATTTATCCCACATAAAATGATGAATAAAAGCTCCCCTTCCTTTCTGTGGAGCTATCTTCAGCTGGATAGGAATTGGGCTAGGACATTCGAGTACGTGGTGTTTTACGAGTACCACTGTTCCGACAGCTGCAGAATACTAACGGATTCCTGCATTCATTGCTAGATGATACTGATTTGAGAGTGCCTGAGCTGTGCATGGCTCGCCGTCCCACCATTTTGTATTTTACACCCTGTTTTAACGTACTTCCATCTCACCACGTTGTTTTAAATTACTGGCGTTACTGAGTTGCTGTTTTGCCTGACCGTCATCGGCGCCAGTAGCGCGTATCGATATATGCCCTCCGATAGGATCTTTGCTTCACTGCTATGACTTCCCTGTTGTCATCTGTCGTGGAGTGAGTCGGAACGTGCGAGGAGGAGAGTTCAAGGTGGCAATTCGGGTCGTGAGTTGGGCCCTGCCAGGGAGTTGCAACGTGTCTGAAGCGCAGCCCGGGCCAGCCAGTCGCCGGCTTGCAACAGCAGTGAGCCTTGCGTGGACATCGCCCGCCCGACCGTTGCCGCCACGCATCACTTACGCCTGGCCTGACCTTTAGTGCTTTGTTGGTCGGTCAGTTGGTCCGAGGACATCTCCGTGCGGCGTAGTCGACTGGACCGCTGACAGTCTCTGCGCAGTGTTGGAGTCTGGAGCTGTCCGATCGGTACGAGCATCGTCGCTCGCCAACCCAGGACGTGAAGGTTAAGTGGTTTTGAGCATTACGTTGTTGGATCCGGCGCGCCGCGCGGGATTAGCCGAGCGGTCTCAGGTTCTGCAGTCATGGACTGAGCGGCTGGTCCCGGCGGAGGTTCTAGTCCTCCCTCTGGCATGGGTGTGTGTGTTTGTCCTTAGGATAATTTAGGTTAAGTACTGTGTAAGCTTAGGGACTGATGATCTTAGCAGTTAAGTCCCATAAGATTTCACACACATTTCATTTGGTTCCGGCGTTGTTGTTGTGGGGATTTTCTGTGAGCAACAACGAGTGAAGTGTTCGACACAGCCGCCGTGAGGTGGAATTGATTAAATTAATTTATCCATAGTTAAGTGCACCAGCGGAATTTTCTGCCTTGTGGCCGTTAGTGTTCTGGTTACCTGCCCTGGCCGATAACGTAATTTTTAGGCAGTTTCTTTTTCTCACCGGTTGTTACTGCCCAACGTAGTGTGTAGTTTTGGCATCTCAGTTCAGATACGCGTTTGTTTGGGGATAGTGATACTTGTAACTTTTTTGGGGTCTTGAATTCTCGTGCACTCCGTCGTGGCAAGTGAAAGGGGGGGGGGGGGGCAGACCGATCCCCTTGGAGGCTCCTGAGTGCTGTGCCCTTAATTAATCTTTGGCAGTGTTAATGTTGTTGTAATTTCTTTTAAAAGATTTTTTTGGGGCTTTACGGTATTTTATATTTTCAATCGGGCAAAGTTAATTGAAGGCCTTCAGCCCTGGAAACATGTTCTCAGAGTTTCCTTCAAGTTCAAACATTATTGCTTTCTGCTCTTGAAAGGTTATTCTAATTTCCTCTGAAATATTTTACGAGTTATTGTGGGCCGTCCGCCGTTGGTGTCGCAAAAGGAAATTTGTAAACTTAATGTATTGTTTTACTGATTGTACTATATATATATATATATATATATATATATATATATATATATATATATATATCCTTAATTATCAGAATTTAACTTTGCGGCCTTCAGCCATCTTATTGCGTTCGTTTATCTCTTTCTGTGCACCTTGCCGGAAATCAGCCCTTTTCAATGTGGCCTTCTGCCTTCAGTAATCATCACAGTATATTTGGAATTTCGAAGATTTAATCCGGCGGCCGTCAGCCGCTCCGCATGCTGATCTCATATATGTATACGATTTATCTTATTCGTAAATTTAACTGTGTGTCATATCTTTTCAAAACTGAACTTATTCTAAAGCATCTGTTTGGAGGCCTTCAGCCGCGAAGCAAATTTAATTCTTTCAAACTGATAATAAATTACAATTGTGAAATGAATCCGACCGCAACTCCCTTGGCCCTTCACACAACCCTAATTACCTGCTAACCCTGCGTGATTTAGCGGGCGTCGCAGTGCCTTTGCATATAACATGCGATATGAATACTGTTGTGATTGACAATTCGCAATTTTTCACAACACAACTTTTATTGATGTAAGTTCACAAGGTTGATGACTGAACATACAAACGAAAGGTAACAATAACGAAAAAAATGTCTCATAATTGAGGCAAACAAAAGTTCACATCTTATTTTCCACAAAGGTTCGTGGTAACACGCTCACACACACTAGTAACAGTCCAATTTCGAGACGAAGACGTAATCATCGACGGTTGCAGTTCACGAGGTCGGCATCTGGCGTGAACTGAACTTCGGGCCTGGTTCTAGCCCCTAAATAGCTGATTCCAGCCAATCAGATTTCGACGTAGTGATACTTCCTGCAGGCCATGGCTCGAGCTCCCCCTGCAGGGAAAAGTGCTCGGAATGTCTATTTCCATTAATCTAGTGTGTAAATAGCCAGTGTTTCCCATGGTGCTCCAGTGTACGCCTTCGGGCATAGACAACCTCGTCCTCTGTGGTGTTATATGGGTTGCCGACCCTCAGGGGCTACCTGGACTCCGGTATAACAAATACCACGACGATTACTTAGGGCGGACAAATCGAAACTTGTCCTATACTGAACGTACAGTGTGGTGACATAAGTCATAGCATGCCTCCTAAAAGTGTATCGGACTTCCTTTTGCCCGGCGTAGTGCAGCAGCTCAACGTGACGTGAAATCAACAAATCGTTGGAAGTCAACCACAGAAATATTGCCCCATGCTGCGTCTATAGCCGACAATAATAGCGAAAGTGTTGCCCATGCATTATGCTGTGCACAAACTGACCTCTAGTTTATGTCCCAAGAATGTTCTATGGAATTCATCTGGGCGACCAAATCATTCGCTCGAATTGTTAAGAAGGTTTTTCAAACCAAACACGTACAATAGTGGCCCGGTGACATGACAGCGTTGTCTGTGTACATGAAATCCATGTACGGCTGCAAATAGTCTCCAAGAAGCCGAACATAACCATTTACAGTGAGTGATCGATTCAGCTGGACCAGAAGACGCAGTCCATTTCATGTAACCTCCCCCGCCCCCCATTATTGCCCACACCATTATGGAGACAACACCAGCTTGCACAGCACGTTTTTGACAACTTGGGTCCATGGCTACGTGGGGTCTGCACCACACTCTAACCCTATCATCACCTCTTACCAAATGAAATAGGGACTCATCTGACCAGCCCTCAATACTCCATTCGTCTAGGGTCCAACCGTTATCGCCACGAACGCAGAAGCGGTGCTGTAGGCGATGTCGTGCTGTTAGCAATGGCACTCGCGTCAGTCGTCTGATTCCATAGGCCACTAACGCCAAATTTCGCATCACTGCCTTAACGGATACATTCATCGTACGTCCCACATAGATTTCTGCGGTTATTGCCTTTTAAATGCCTCTGAGCACTATGGGACTTAACATCTGAGGTCATCAGTCCCCTAGAACTTAGAACTACTTAAACCTAACCAACCTAAGGACATCACACACATCCATGCCCGAGGCAGGATTCGAACCTGCGACCGTAGCAGTCGCGTGGTTCTGCGGTTATTTCACGCAGAGATGCTTGTCTGTCAGCACTGACAACTCTATATAAACGCCGTTGCTATCGGTCGTTAAGTGACGGACGTCGGCCACTGCTTTGTCCTTGGTGAGAGGTAATGTCTGAAATTTGGTATTCTTTGCACACTAATGACACTGTGGCTCTCGGAATACTGAATTCCGTAACAATTTCCGAATAGAACGTCCCATGTGGCTAGCTCCAACTACCAATCTGCGTTCAAAGTATGTTAAATCTAATCGTGATGCCGTAATCACGTCGTAAACCTTTTCATCTGAGTACAAAAGACAGCTCCACCAGTGTATTGTTCTTGTTTAAGCGATACTACTGCCATCCGTATATGTGCATATCGTTTTCCCATAATTTTTGTCACCTCAGTGCATAAGGCCCATATTTTCATAAAAGTATCACAGGAGACATAATCTTCAAACAAATATATAGGCGGTTTTGAAGAAACAAAGATCTTATCCCACCCTTCGCCTTACTGGTATTCTGAAGTAAAAGATTGTCAAAGGAAAATGACGATATTGATGACGCCAAACTTCGGAAAAGTAATTCTAATGTGTGGGTTAGAGAAATATTTTATTAACAAATTTAGTGTGAGTCTTCAGTTTCTGTCAGCGCATTTGTTGATCAAACAGTCCACGTGTGTACTGCTGGTTCAAAGAGTCCAACGTGCACAATATTTCGGCGATCAAAGATGTCACCATCGCCAGGTGCGCTGACGAAATGAGCTCCTTGGGCGCACCAATCTCGGTTGACAAGATCGTCCCTGATACGAATTGTACTAATATACAAATGGCTTCTCTAACGACGCTGTCTGAGTATTTGGAAGTCTGTGCCCAGGTCCTGTTACGTTCATACTCCATTGCTTGATTCTGGATCAAAAGTGCTCTGCGACCGCTGACTTGTTGGGATACATCAGTCGAGTGTGCCTGTGGTCTTCTAGGCAACGATCTTCGACAGTGCGCACTATCTGTCCAACATACGTCTTCCCACTTTGACATGGAATCTAGTATACACAGGTCTTCCGCAAACTGAAGTCCTCTTTGACACTTCCCAATAGCGCCTCTATTTTATTGGATGGGCGAAAGACGGGTTTGACTCAGTACTTCTTCAATGTACGTCCGATTATTCCCGACAGTGCGCCAGTGTTCGTCATAAAGGCAGTGGCTACCTCTTCCTCCGTGGCTTCTTCCGTCTCCACAGAATGTACTGTTGTCGTGGTTCGGAGAGCGCGCCTATTCTGCCATTCTGGGTCCCCGTCCTTTCGGAATATAGTTCTGAGGAGTTCCAGCTCATTGAGCAGAGCGTCTGAAATGGTGTGCGCCCTGTGTACTAATGTTTTTAGTGCCCCATTCCCCTGCGAAGCGGTAGCGTTCTCGCTTCCCACGCCCGGGTTCCCGGGTTCGATTCCCGGCGGGGTCAGGGATTTTCTCTGCCTCGTGATGGCTGGGTGTTGTGTGATGTCCTTAGGTTAGTTAGGTTTAAGTAGTTCTAAGTTCTAGGGGACTGATGACCTAAGATGTTAAGTCCCATAGTGCTCAGAGCCATTTGAACCATTTTTTGAACCCTGCGAAGGGCGGTGACAGCTGTCTGCATGGAAATACAGGTCAGTGTGCATTTCCTCCGGTACACACCCTGGCCCAAGGGCCATCAGCTCTTCTCTTGACTGTGACATCAAGGAATGGTCATCTTCCTTCTGCTTCGGTCTCCATAGAGAATTTGATGTCGGGATGTATGGAGTTCAAATGTGTAAGTAAGTCAAGGAGTTTTGTCCATTCCTTGGGGCCACATGTCGAAGGTGTCATCCACATAACGAAAAAAGCACGTGGGTTTCCATTTGGATGACGCCATGGTTTCCTCCCCGAAGTACTCCTTACACAATTACGCAATCACAGGCAAAAGTGGGCTGCCCATTGTGACTCCTTCCGGTTTTTCGTTGTATTCTCCAGTAAAAAGGAAACCCATGAAGGTCAAAACATGCCTCAAATGGGTGGTGGTCTTCTCGTCAGATTTATGATAAATAAGCACTAGTGACTCTCGTAGAGGTACGCTGGTGAATAACGAAATGTCAAAACTCACCAGGATATCTGAATCTTCCACCCTGACGTTATCGAGGCGTTTTATAAAATCCACAGAATTGCAGATATGATGAGTGCATTTACCCTTTTGGGGGCTTAGTATATCCGTCATATTTTGCCAGCAAATATGTAGGTGCCCTAATGATGCTAAGAATGGAAGCGGCTCGCGGGGACAGGGGATATTAGTCGCTCGCGCGCCCTCAGGAGCTCAGTTCGTCAGCGCACCTGACGATGGGTTCATGATTGATCGCCGTAATATTGTCCCCGATGGACACTATAAACTGGCAGTACACCCGTGAACTGGTCGATCAATAAATTTAGTCTTCAGTCAAAATACGAAGGGGTTCAATAAGCACTGGAGCACATTTTTTTCCTTCTGAAAGTAGCTTTTATTTAGGATTCCTATACATCACATTATTCCCTACTCTGTTGGTAACGAAACCCTTTTTTTTTAACATTGACTCCGTCCAATGTGACGGCCTTATGCCATCTCACTGGGAGATCAAAGATGTCTGAATGGTACTAATCTACTGATCAAAGTCGGGACCGACGTCTTGCTCCATCAATAACCTCCCTATCCTTCATTTGTGTGGCCATAGTGTCCATAGTTGCTTTATAATTCATGTGGGTGTTTTTCTTCCGTCGTTGCAACTACAAAAATGCGTGATTTTTTCATCAGACTCATTTCGGTTTATTGAGGTAAAGTATCATCAGTGGTCTGTAATTAAGTTTATTTACATTTCGATTTGCTTTTTAGATCGAAAAACAGTTCTTTAAGATTTTTCGGCTGCTTTCTCGCTTACCTCGGGAAATGCCGCCTGCTAGCACAGACCACTGATGATGCTTTACCTCAATAAAGCGAAACGCGTCTGGCGAAAAAATCACGTATTTTTGTAGTTGCAGCGACGGATCAAAAACACCCTCATGAAACCTCCCTATCATCCACTTATTGCATCACACATAGTGCGTCCTTCATTAGAGCAAACAGATGAAACTGGGAAGGTGCGAGATCTGGAGAGGGGGAGGGGGGGGTGTCTTAGGACGAATGAGGAAGAACAGTCCAATGACGTCTTGTAAGCTCCTCTCGGGTGCGCAGATTTGAGTGAGGCTTGCGTTGTCGTAGAGGAGTGTGTTTGCATTTCTGTGACGACTAACGGGCTGAAGTCGTTTCTTCAACTTTCAAAGGGTAGCATAGTACACTTCAGAGTTGATCGTAGCACCGTGAGGGAGATATCAAACAGAACAACCTTTCAGAGTCCAAAAGACCGTCGCCATAACGTTACCGGCTGAGGGTGCTGCTTTGAACTTTTTCTTTGTAGGAGAAGTGGTTCGGCACCACTCCATGGATTGCCCTTTTTTTCCGGTTCGAAGTGATGGACCCCTGTTTCACCATCTGTGACGATGTTCGACAAAAATTGTTGCAATCAGTCTTGTAATGCGCAAGCAGTTCCATTGCTCTTTATGGTTTTATTAAAAATGTAGCTCCTCCAGCTGTACTTTAGATTTCATATTTATTTGGCTACTAGTTTCGACGTTGCGTCAACGCCATCTTCAGGCCTGTACAGTTTGATGATATCAGTTGGGTGTGGCTGAGTACTAGAAGCCCGCGTTGAAACCAATACGTGCTCTACACGATCCATGTGGATCACGTATTGGTCTCACCACGGACTTCTAGTACTCAGCCACACCCAACTGATATCATCAAAGTGTATAGGCGTTGACGCAACGTCGAAGGTAGTAGCCAAATAAATATGAAATCTTAAGTACAGCTGGAGGAGTTCCATTTTTAATAAAAATTATACCAGCTGATGTCCCACCATCATCCAATTTAAATATGGATGTACGCAGATTTATGGTTTTATGTTAGGCGGCGAGGAACTCAGGGTCCACATACACTTTTGAGTAGCCCAACTCGTGAACGAGTGTGTCACCACTACCTAAAGAGACGTCCAGTTGAGCAGCGAGGTTCCTGCCTATGATCTGTAGATCACCTCGAATGAGAGTGTCCATACGTTACAGCATTCCAGCTGTGTGCGGCCGGCCGGCAAGTGGAAGATCGGAGAGCTTTGGGTGAGCTTGTTGCGATGATGACAGACGCCTCGCCCAACTACTCACCTTTGGTTTTTTTTACACTAAGTCTCCGTAGACATTCTTCAAGCATCTGTGAAAAATTTGTAATGCTCTGGATTTTCCGCCAAAGAAACTCAGGGAGAGTCTCTGCTTGGAACGCACCTTCGTTACAGACGCCATTTTGAAAGCCACGTATAGGGCCGCCACCTATCGGAACTGCATGAAACCATAGAAGATGAAGAGGGAATATTTCACAACAAATTCTTCATTTTTTCAACCGAAATTGGCTTATTAAACGCGCTTCGTATTATTATTTTCTACTTACTGGAAAACAAATTTGGGAGATACAGCTCGATTTTCGAGGACTGCATACACGTAGTGAACGTCACAGCTGCTTCAGTTTCTCGTCTGCGTTGGACCGCATGACATTCGTCTTCTCTATTGGTGAAGAACTTTCACATTTGAACGCTCGTTTTGAACGATTTAGCATGACAGTACTGTCACCGCAGTAAATACTGTCAGAAACACGCTAAATAGTTCGGAATGTAAGAGAAAATGAAGAAGTTTTACACCAGTGCAGACACTAATTATGCCTATACAGTCTTTGAAAATCGAGTTGTAGCTCCGGAACCCGATGGATAGTAATAATGAAATAAAAATTTTGTGTCTGTAATTTCTTCAGTGCTGTATATTCAATGACTTGTTCCCGGGCTGGACGTTAGTAATTATGAAGTCAGTTGTATCGAAGGACAAATCCACATATGAAAATATGAAGTTTTACTTATCTGATTATCCTAATTTTGGCTTAGTTGTCTTCCTCGGAAAAAAAATTAACTGATGACAGGATTGTGAAAATCTGTCAATCCCCTAAATACTGAATGAAGTGATGTAACTGAACTAAAAAACGTTTGCATTCTGCAACATTTCGCATGTTATGATGACACAATTTGAACAAATAAAACAAAATATATATCTGCCTTCTGCAGCCTCTCAAAACGACTCGACTTCCATTTACAACCACTGTTCACCAAGACTCTACACTACAAGGAAGAACAGATACTATACAGAGTTCACATATTTATCAGAGATAAATTTTCATGTTAATTTGCGATGTGAATGTAAAATGACTCGTTCCACGTCATTACGAATTATCGTGCAAATGATTCACGGAACATGAAACTCTCTAACTAACTAACTAATTAATCGGGTACATATTTAACGAATCAACAGAACCGACTTAACAAAATTGTATGTTAAAACTACAATTTTTTTAAATGCAATGAATATAAATAATTAGGAATGAAATAATTTATTTTCATGTGCATAATTTCAATATGATTTTTTTTTTGTGTAGACCAAGATACCGATACCCTTTTGTATTGTAGGATTTCTAATGTCTTATTCTCTTTATTATATTAAAAGACGGAATATTAGTAATAAA